>NC_092753.1:59049166-59294416 GCF_047496795.1 Chiloscyllium punctatum
GGTCCCCAAATAGAAAATGGATTTTCTAATATTGCGTTTGTGGATCTTTATCTTATTATTAAAGTAGGTTTCTGTTTGTTTACTCCTGCATTCAATCTTCACTAAAATACAAACTATAGACAAGGCTCTCTCTAAAATTGGTCCCAGCTGCAATACATTATTCAGACCAGTTGGTTACGGTAATATTTTGCGTGCCAAGGTTCTGAATAATGTGCTTTATCTGGGACCATTTTTACAGGAAAAGGTGTCTCTAATGTAAAAAACATGTTGGTATGTAAAAAAGATGCCACTGCTTGCAGTAAAGAAAATGAAATATTTGAAAACCTTCCTTTCACTATCACACAGATACGTGCTTAAAAATCTCCATTTGTACTCTAGTAGCAAAGAATTTCATTTGATGTGAATAATGTTAAACTCATTCAACCCAGAATTAATATCCATTCGCATTCTACACCATTGGTTTCCTTTCAGGTTAAGTGCTTGATGCCTCACACATTTGGATAGTTTGCTTCTGTTTGTCCTTCGAGGTCTTAAAATTCCATTGAGGGTGAAAGTCTAGTCTAAGAAACATGAAAAGCCTTGAAGCACAGGAGGAGGCCATTTGGCCTATTGTGTCTGACCTGGATCAGGCTTGCCTAAAATACCATCATACTTGCTAAGTAGCTATAAGTGCCTTTGCAGTTTCAATTGGTCCAGTTAAACCAGAAGGAGAACCAAGTGTCATGGGACTTGGTGGCTTGAGATTACAACAACTCTTTATGATTAAGAAAGAGATGTTGTATGTTCTATATTCTAGATATTGGATGCCCAGGACTATGCACACTTGTGCAAACAGACTTAATCTCAGTTTTAGTATTCCATCTCCTCCATTTACACACACTAAAACAAGGTTACTAATTCTGGATGGTAGATGCAGAGCAAATCTTTTCCCATTGACATCTGAATTCCTTATTTTGGATCGTTAACTAGCATAATCCACTGATTTTTAAAGAATCCTAATTTTTGTTTCAAGTGAATGGTTTGAGTTGCTAACTGTTATCAGAGTCAGTAAGATGTTTGCCACAATTCAAGAAATGATGGACCTGTCAAGGTCATCCAAACCTTCCCATCCATGTAGTTCCGGTGCCTTGTACATCACAATGTTTACACTCCTCAGTTCATCCAAGAGTCATGTCATCTCCTGGAAGAGGCACAGGAACCAGATATAAAAAATAAAAAAAAACATCATCCTAAAAATGTAGAAATACCTTTTCCAATTACCCTGACTGTGAATAGACATTGCACCTCCCCCCATACTTTGAGATGATCAAAACTAGTCCAGAATATGACAGCTTGTTTTATCCCACCCAATCAAAAACTGACAAAGATCACACTTGAAGTGAGTGCATCAGCATTCACTACATAAGCTATCAGTCTGTTACAGACGTTATTCTGATGAAGGAATTATCTTCTGACATCTAACCTAGTTTTCACCTTTCATAACTTGAAATTGTGGCTGTTGTCCTTGCTAACCTTACTATTTGAAACATTCGGTCAATGAAAGCATTGTCTAGTTCCTTCATTTCCAGTAAAGTGGCATGGTGGCTCAGTGGTTAGCACTGCTACCTCACAGCACCAGGGACCTGGGTTTGATTCCAGCCTCAGGTTGGAATGAGTCCCAGTCAGGTGACTGTCTGTGTGGAGTTTGCACATTCCCCCTGTGTCTACGTGGAATTCCTCTGGGTGCTCTGGTTTCCTCTCGCAATCCAAAGACGTGCAACTTAGGTGATTTGGCCTCAGTGATGTGTAGGTTAGGGGTAAAAGTAGAGGGTGGGGTACTCTTCGGAGAGTGTGGGCCTGTTTCCACGCTGTACAGATTCTAGACTTCAATCAGCTCTGAAGTCACCATCTTCCCAAATTATAGAGGAACCCAAGTTTTTTGAACCGATTTGTAACTTAGATGCTTCAACCTGGGAATTACTCTTGTGACAGTCCTTTATAACCTTCTTAAAATCTTAATATTATCCACCTTGGTGAGGGGTGGGGAGGTACCTAAATTACCATCTTAACATAGGCCTGACATAAGGATGCTAGTATACTGTCCTATAAGTGCATTTTAGCGCTGTATTCACTCCATTGCACTTTCTTCAGGTCTTTTGTCAAGAAACCAAAGCAAATTATGCACTGGAATGCCCAAACTCTTGCTTCACCAGCTTTAGTACTGTCGCCTGAATATATTCAACATTCACACATTAATACTTATCCGGTATTTCCCATGGGAATAACTTTACATTTTTTAATTTAAACATCAGTCGCCAGTCAAGAGCCCAATTCATTGTTCATCCAGATCCATTTGCAAGGATTGTTTACAGCCTTGACTATTGCACAAATCTTACCATCATCTCCAAACTAGATTAGCCTAGCCCAATGAGTTAAAATGATAATTAGCAATGGTCCTAATGCAGCATTCCAATGATCAGTCTCCAAACAGATCCAAAATGATTTAACCTGTTTCTATAACAGGAGTTCTCCCAGTTCTCAATCCGCTGCAGTTGGTTATTAGTGATAGCTGAGGCTTCAACATTTTAGTCGAGAGAGTGGTGCTGGAAAAGCACAGCAGGTCAGGAAGTATCCGAGGAGCAGGAGAATCAACGTTTCGTGCAAAAGCCCTTCATCAGTCATGTGGTAACTTCCCAATTAAGGGTTTTTTTGCCTGAAACATCGACTCTCTTTCTCGGACACTGCCTGACCTGCTGTTCTTTTCCAGCACCGCACTCTGCAGTCTTCACTTTTGCCAGCTTCAACATTTTAGTCCAGCCTCAAATGGTGTACCCTGCTGAATGCTTTTTGCTAGCATATTTGGATGCAATAGACCATGTTGCAAAATTCACAACTAACATTTCCTTTTTGTTTAATAAAAACCAAAAGAACTGTGGATGCGGTAAAGCAATTTGAAAAGCTCGGCAGGGTTGGCAGCATCTGTGGAGAGAAATCAGAGTTAATGTTTTAGGTCCAATGATCCTTCCTCAGAACTCGACTTCCTTTTTGTTATCTGATTCCTTCCCAACTCAAATAACTGCACAGACGTCAGTGTCCCATCACCAAGTCACCCTTTATTTATGAGAGTGCAGTAACTGGCTGTGGCCAGCCAACTCAGAGTCAATCCTCAACTGAGTAGATCCTAATATTGGTCAGCCAAGGCTTTCTTGTTTGGCCAAGGTTGACAATCCCAATCAAGAACTTCGTAGTTAATGAGGTCTATCTGTTTCTAGTCACTACACCTACCCTTGTATTCTCGCATAACTGTTTACAGAATTTATTTTAATTTGTATTTTTCAAACAGGACTTTGTCAAAGACATTGCAACAGTTGATGTATGCTAAAACATAAGATCATGAATTGCTTTGGTTTAATTATAATATCTCAAAACTTGTCAAAAACATTTGTTAAGGAGAATGTTCACTTTGTAAATCCATGCATATTGTCAGTTAATAAAGTACAGGTCCTCATCCTTACCTGTTCTCTTAGTATAGTTTCCATAATAGTTTCTGATCTAAAATTGATATAATTGATTTATTACCAATGGCATTAGGAGTGGGTGGTATTGAAGTCTTTGATCAGTTATGATTGTATTAAATGGTAGGGCAGGCTCCACCAGATGAATGGCCTGCTTCAGTCCCTTTGTTCACATAAGTAATATGGTGGATTGAGAGCTGACTGAAAACCTACTGCAGAAAGGGGTTAAAGAGTTTTGGATTTGCTTCAAGGCTGATCACTGCAGTGTTATGTTTGGACCATTGCTAATTGTCATTTTAACTCATGAATGTATATATGCTGCTTGTTTTGGGGAAGTAACGTATTACAATGTACATGTGCTATTTAGAAATTATTGCTATTGTGTTGTTTCTGCTAAATGTGGGCTTTCTTTCATTTGTGTTGCAACAGGATCATTTCTGACTGTAGATGCACCAGAAATCACATTAGTACTGTGTTTCCATTGGTGCCAGAGGCAATCCCAACTTTGCATACCATGCCATGCTATGATATAAATGACACTAGTTGAATGCTTCCAACAAGGAGGAGATTCCTGCTGCCCTCCCTCACATGCTCACAACTGCTAACACTAGGTATTCCCAATCAACATGAACAGTGCCACAGGCTCTTGCTTTCGCTTGGTTCATCTCACAGATTCCTCGATGTGCTTTTGTTTGAAATTGCTCACCTTGGGAAGGTGCGTCACCAAAAGAGTCAGGAGGTTCTCCCAGGTTTTGCTGTTTTCGAATAAGTTCACCCAATATCAGTAAGCAAGTGCAGAAGTTGAAATCAAACTAAAAGGTTGTAGACATTTCTCTGCAAATTCAATCCAGCTCTAATCAAATCTAGTTTAATAAATGTTAGAACTGGCCCTGTTCCCAGATTGAATAATCACAATTGGAAGCTACTGCTAATGTGGCCATTTGCTGGTTTTTGAAGATTCTATTGAAGTGAAATTGGTTGTTTTGGATGCAAGGATAATATATTTTGCCATTGGTTCTGTATAGTGTTGTAAAATTATTTTCTGTTATTTAAAAGATAGTTTCTTGCAGTTGACAGGCTAGTCATGTTGATTAAAAAAATGTTTACCGTTTATTTTAACAATAATTGTCTGCCTATTTGACTAAATACATCAAAGGACATATTTCAAAGCAATTTGTTTTTTCAAATGAAATGTTCCAATCACTGCTTGATTGCAGTTTCATAGCAGAGAATACATTTGACATGCAAATAAGTTGGAAGGGAAAAATGGAGGGGGAGCAAAATCATTTCTCAAAACTGGTGCAATTTTGTGTGTTTTTATCATCCCCTCCAATGTTCTGAAATGTACTCTATTGTGTAATTGAGATGTTTTCCAAAACATTAGTGGGGTGAACATATCATAGAACCACTTCAGTGGTATAAATGGAGAGCAAAGACTAACAACGTTGATGTGGTTACCTTTTATAAATGACATCTATAAAGTGAGAGACTAACCATTTCCTGTAAATTGCACTCAGTCAGAGACAGCTGTCTACTTTAACTGTCTCTGCGATTGCATGCACTGTAGTAATGAGCTCATGTTGATTAGATCGGTTTCTTGGCTGTCAATAGATATTGTCCTATTGCATGTAAAATTCACATTTGCTACAACATCTTGCAAAATTAAAATTAAAATTAAAATTTGAAAAGTAATTAGAGAAAATTATAACTAATTTTAATAATTTGTCAGTGAAACCAGACAAAAACTGCCCAAGGCAGTCTGCATCCCACACAACATAATGAGCATCAAGTATTAGCTGGGGAACGTGCTTTCTCTGTGCATGCATAATCACTGTTGACAGAGAAAACAACACAGCCTTGCTGGCCACATTACCTGTGCGATTGGTCTCCTAACACAACTTGCCTCCTTTTCCCAAAGTTCTCTTCTCCTGTCCACTCTGTAATGGTTCAAACCATCAATCCTAAGGTCGCATTAAGTCTGTCACCTTAGTCAAGTGGCAGTTCTGCATGATGTAGTGTGTCAATAGACTATTCAACTGCAGGTGGCATCACAATCTTGTCTTTGGCTAAATCCACTTACGAGTACTCAAAGACTTTGAATGGAAGTTGGATGGAAAACCCACTTCCTTTGAAAAAAAAAGTTCCCCTCCTCAGCCCAGGGTGATGAATTGTCTCCTTATTATTTGAACAGGTTCTCATCAAATTAAAATTCACAGCCGTGTTAGAAGCCAAAATCAAAGATCCCTTTATTGTTCAGTAGATTTTTACCAAACAACAGAATCATAAATCTGGTTTTGATCCACTGCCTGTGCTGAGCGAGCTGTAGTTAAGATAATAGGCGCAGGAGTAGGCCATTCTACCCTTCGAGTCTGCACCACCATTCATTATGATCATGGCTGATCATCCTCAATCAGAAACAGTTAACAGAATCTTGTTGCACCTCTTGTGACCCTGAGGGGAAGCCTGATACCTGATCATTAGCTAGAGACTCCTGTTAGAGGTGCATATGGATCAATAACAAGACTTGATCGAGCTTAGCTGTTATGTCTTTAAAGTTAACTGCCTATTGACTTGCTTTATCAGAGCATTAGGTATGAACTGCAGCTAAATATTTTAATCAACCTGTTCAAATGCATTCTGATCTTTGGAGCAGGTAGAGCTTGACCCAGGCCTTCTGGCTCAGAGGTAAGGATGGTACCATAACACCTTAAAACCCCATCTTTAAAGGGACATTGAAATGGAATTTTGTTGTGTATTTCGCCAAACCCCAGAATTGAACTCGCGATCTTTAGATCTTCGAGGCGAAAGTGAGGACTGCAGATGGTGGAGATTAGAGTCAAGATTAGAGTGGTGCTGGAAAAGCACAGCAGGTCAGGCAGCATCCGAGGAGCAGGAAAATTGACATTTCAGGCAGGAGCCATTCATCAGGAATGAGGCTGGAAACCTCGGAGGTTGGAGAGATAAATGGGAGGGGGTGGGGCTGGGAGAAGGTAGTTGAGATTGGAGGTGGGGGTGAAGGTGATAGATCGGAGAAGAGGGTGGAGCAGATAGATGGGAAGGAAGGTTGACAGGTGGGACAGGTCATGAGGATGGTGCTGAGCTGGAGGTTTGGAACTGGAGTAAGGTGGGGGGAAGGAAAATGAGGAAACTGGTGAAGTCCACATTGATGCCCTGGGATTGGAGGGTTCCAAGGCGGAAGATGAGGTGTTCTTCCTCCAGGCATCGAGTGGTGAGGGAGTGGCGGTGGAGCAGGCCCAGGACCTCCATGTCCTCAGCAGAGTAGGAGGGGGAGTTGAAATGTTCTTATGACATGGTTGAAGATCTTCAGTTTAATGCTGTCCTAACTGAACTATTTCAGCTGCACCTGAAGTAGAAGAAAGCAGATTTCTCACCATCTACAGAAGGAGGCAAAGACCTCCCTGGGGAGATACATCAGCAGAAAATGAAGACCTGAAGCTTTCTTGACTTTTACAACTCAGTGTAGTATATTTACCTACAGAGACTTCAAAGGGAAGTCTCCAAAAGCAATACCACAAACTTTTCCAACATTCAAAGCATTTTCCCAGTAAATCAATTCTAATAGCCTCTGTCAGGCAACCCCCCTTCCTTGTCAGTAATTTTCTGTCTCTTATTTGGAATAAAAAGGCCTTTGCTAATTGGCTTTTGGAAGATCATTCCTCCCATTGTACTACAAAATGCAGTGAACGTGTACTTAAAACTGCATTTCAGTGTTTATATAATGGCAAACAATTCTGCAAATAAATTTGCGCTTGGTTCCACAAATGTCTGAATTTTGCAGTTTGAGATGATGCAGAGTTGACATTATATCTTGCACTTGGTAGTGAAAGTTGAGCCATATGGGAGTGCAGCAGGGAAATCCGATCCTTATGACTGGAATTGAATCCTGGGCTCAGTTTTAATTCAAGCCCATCTGTTCTTAAAAGCTGCAGAAACCTAGATTCTCCAGTTAGCATTGTTTTAATACCAGCAATGATCCACTTAAAATAAATGGGTAATAAGTTCGGATGAAGGGAACACTCTGAGAATATGCACTTATAGACACAACACTACATTTCCAATATTTTCTGGTTTTATTTTCTTTTTATCTAAATTAATTCCAACTGCAGATAGTCTCAACCTTGGCTCCATTTTGAAGATAAAACTTGAGGATCTTTTTGATTCTCTTTGTCTTTCTGTTGCGTTCTATTTTAAAAATTGAGACTGAGTATATGAGGGAGGAGAATGAGCACGTCCAGTTGAGCAGATCTGATTTATAAAGCAGCCTACATATAAGGATGCAGTAACTCCTTGAACATGTTGAGTCATTCTGTTAAACATTGGGTGGTCTGTACCAGAAAGGGATGGATATGCCTTTGATCCATCAGCATGGGATTTTCCAATTAATAGGTGGTAGGAGGTGGCTTTGTTTGAAAAACAGCTCTGGTAACTTTTGCAGCTGTTTTCCTCATTGATCCTTTCAAAATATATTTCAGCATTTGTCTCTGGGATATACACAATGCTTTTGATCACTTTTTGAAGTGTGCTTTGGATATCACTGATGGGGCGGCGCGAGGACCTGCAAAGTCAAAATACTGAAAATAGGTCAAAGATGGTCTCTCTCTGGTTGCAAAACCAAACCTACCTCTGAGAGCTCATTGAGAAAGTGCCTGCAGCACTGTGGAAATCCAGGACCTTTATCCATGGATGCTAATTGACTTTGACATGATGGAACTGTATGAACAGAAAAGCTGGTTGACTTGAAATGACAAGACCAATTTGCGCACTAAAACATTTCTTTGTGTTCGATCAGCATGCAGCAATGTAGAGAGGAGAGGTTTGAAAAATATTCAATCCATCCAGTTGTATCTTCCTGTACCATGTCCAATTACAGGTAGTTCTCCTGTAACCTGGTAGTTGCGTTCCAGCGAAACTTCGCTTCATGGAAATAATGGGGCCTTGGGGAAAAGTGCGATTAGGGGCAGACCAGCAAAACATATCACTCACAATTGCTCAAAAACCCCCCAAAAGCCTAACGCAAAGTATAACACAGCCTGAATAAAGGTTTAAATCATATTTATTAATGAAACAAAAGTAAATGTAACAGATTACTTTGGGTCATCATCATTGGAACCTTCAGGTGCAGTTGTGGTTGCAGAAGTGTATGGCGGTGATTGATTGTCTTCAGACTGTCTTATGTGGGTTGGTTTAGATTATTGGGTATGCAGTTACAAGAACAAATTAGAAAGGCAAATGGTACGTATAAGGGTAATGCAATCCTGCAGGAAATATACAGGGCTTATACAGCAATTATACAAGAATATTCTTGTCTCAGAGGGAGAGCAATGAACGTTAATAGGTTTAATTTTTGAGATGAAACTGCTCAGTGTATAGTACTGTACCTCTCACGTGCTCTGGCTGCACTGACATCGGCACATGCACAGAATGAAGCGTGCAAAACGATCGTCACTGGAATTGTGCTAATATGAACAGAGGTAAGTGTTCTCGAAAATATCATTCCCTAATTCTTCATGAAGTTATAACCAAATTGTGCTGCCAAAGCACGCTTTATATAAGAACCAGCTGTAGTTGTTCCTCAATGATGACCCTGGGCAGTAAAGAATTAAAATGAACATGGAAATGGAAAGGATAGACAGAAACCCAGTAAAAATCAAAGAGCTCGCAAGGCTGAGGATGAAGCCTTTCGCAACAGGGCTATATAGTATAGATGCATAAGTCCATGTCTGGTACCTGACTCTGGTTATAGTCGTAGTGAAGTGTGTATGGTATCCTCTTGGTATAATGGCAAGGGGGTGGGGGTGAAGGTCCTGATGAGGGAGTTAGGGCAGTACAGTTATGGACATGATTGCAGGTATGGGAGGCAGCTTTTTGCTCTTGGCACAACCACCTAACAGGAGGATGAAGGATCTATTTATAATGGCTGAGATGAGGAGAAAGACCGAATAAGACTGCTTGGCACGACAAGGAGGAAAAGGAAGGTACTGTGTACATTTGGAATTGGTGTTTCTGAGGAGGGAAATAGCAGGGCATCACTGACTGAAGATCATGGTTAGGGATTCCAAAGACTTTCTTGTCAGGTCCAGAGAGAGCACACCCACACCAGATCCCAGCTCCAGGCCCTGCCGAGTTTTCACCATCCCTCCAGACCTCCCACTCACTGAGGACGAACGATCAGTCCTCAGCAAAGGACTCACCTTCATCCCCCTCGGTCCACGCATCAATGAATTTAATACACGACGTGACATCGAACAATTCTTCCGTCGCCTCCGCCTCCGAGCTTACTTTCACAATCAGGACTCCCGCCCACCTTCTGAGGACCCCTTCGGCCACCTCCAACACACTGCATCCACCTGGACACCCCGCGCTGGCCTATTACCTGCCCTCAACCTCTTCATTTCCAACTGCCGCCGGGACATTAACCGCCTCAACCTGTCGTCCCCCCTCCCCCACTCCAACCTCTCACCCTCACAACGTGCAGCCGTCCAATCCCTCTGCTCCAATCCCAACCTCACCATTAAGCCAGCGGATAAAGGGGGCGCAGTGGTAGTCTGGCGCACTGACCTCTACACCGCTGAAGCCAAATGCCAACTCGAGGACACCTCTTCCTACTGCTCCCTCGACCATGACCCCACCCTCCATCACAAAACCATCATCTCCCAGACCATACAGAACCTCATCACCTCAGGAGATCTCCCACCCACAGCTTCCAACCTCATAGTCCAGGAACCCCGCACTGCCCGGTTCTACCTGCTTCCCAAGATCCACAAGCCTGACCACCCTGGCTGACCCATTGTCTCAGCATGCTCCTGCCCCACTGAACTCATCTCTACCTACCTTGACACTGTCCTATCCCCCCTAGTCCAGGAACTCCCCACATACGTTCGAGACACCACCCACGCCCTCCACCTCCTCCAAGACTTCCATTTCCCCGGCCCCCAATGCCTTATCTTCACAATGGATATCCAATCTCTCTACACCTCCATTCGCCATGACCAGGGCCTCTAAGCACTCCGTTTTTTCCTCTCCAGACATCCCCAACAGTACCCTTCCACCGACACTCTCATTCGTTTGGCCGAACTGGTCCTCACCTTTAACAATTTCTCCTTTGAATCCTCCCACTTCCTCCAGACCAAAGGCGTAGCCATGGGCACACGTATGGGCCCCAGCTATGCCTGTCTCTTTGTTGGCTATGTAGAACAGTTGATCTTCCGTAATTACACTGGCACCACTCCCCACCTCTTCCTCCGCTACATTGATGACTGCATTGGCGCCACCTCCTGCTTTTAGCGAGGAGGTTGAGAAATTCATCAACTTCACCAACACATTGCACCCTGACCTTAAATTTACCTGGACCATCTCTGACACCTCGCTCCCCTTCCTGGACCTCTCCATCTCCATTAGTGAGACCGACTGACATTTTTTACAAACCCACCGACTCCCATAGCTACCTGGATTACACCTCTTCCCACCCTATCTCTTGCAAAAATGCCATCCCGTATTCCCAATTTCTCCACCTCCGCCGTATCTGCTCCCAGGAGGACCAGTTCCACCATAGAACACACCAGATGGCCTCCTTCTTTTGAGACTGCAATTTCCCTTCCCACGTGGTTAAAGATGCCCTCCAACACATCTCGTCCACATCCCACACCCCCGCCCTCAGACCCCACCCCTCCAACCGTAACAAGGACAGAACGCCCCTGGTGCTCACCCTCCACCCTACAAACCTTCGCATCAACCAAATCATCCGCCGACATTTCCGCCACCTCCAAAAAGACCCCACCACCAGGGATATATTTCCCTCCCCACCTCTTTCCGCCTTCCGCAAAGACCGTTCCCTCCGTGACTACCTGGTCATGTCCACACCCCCCTACGACCCACCCTCCCATTCTGGCACTTTCCCCTGCCACTGCAGGAACTGTAAAACCTGTGCCCACACCTCCTCCCTCACCTCTATCCAAGACCCTAAAGGAGCCTTTCACATCCATCAAAGTTTCATCTGCACAGCCACTAATATCATTTATTGTATCCATTGCTCCCGATGTGGTCTCCTCTACATTGGGGAGACTGGGCGCCTCCTAGCAGAGTGCTTTAGGGAACATCTCTGAGACACCCGCACCAATCAACCAAACCGCCCCGTGTCCCAACATTTCAACTCCCCCTCCCACTCTGCCGAGGACATGGAGGTCCTGGGCCTCCTTCACCACCGCTCCCTCACCACCAGACGCCTGGAGGAAGAACGCCTCATCTTCCGCCTCGGAACACTTCAACCCCAGGGCATCAATGTGGACTTCAACAGCTTCCTCATTTCCCCTTCCCCCACCTCATCCTAGTTTCAAACTTCCAGCTCAGCACAGTCTCCTTGACTTGTCCGGACTTGTCCGACCTGCCTATCTTCTTTTCCACCTCTCCACTCCACCCTCTCCTCCTTGACCTATCACCTTCATCTCCTCCCCCACTCACCCATTGTACTCTATGCTACTCTCTCCCCACCCCCACCCTCCTCAGCTTATCTCTCCATGCTTCAGGCTCACTGCCTTTATTCCTGATGAAGGGCTTTTGCCCGAAACGTCGATTTCGCTGCTCGTTGGATGCTGCCTGAACTGCTGTGCTCTTCCAGCACCACTAATCCAGTATTTGGTTTTCAGCATCTGCAGTCATTGTTTTTACCCAGAAAGAGCTCTGCCCAGTACTGCTTCTGCTTTATAAAGAGCTTAAAAGTAGGCAAACTGATATAAAACTTTCTGCAACCTCTGCGAGTTAGATAGCACCTAATAGAGTGCAGCACCTCCCCAATGATAAAGTCAAACATACATGTGGAATGGGGTGTTGACTTATGAATCATAAGTCGGCCCTTGCACTTTTATAATATTTTATTAAACAAATTACAAAACACATTTAACATTTACAGCTGTATACAACAGCAATTTTACAAGGGAGAGGAGCAGTAAAGCCAGGCCCCAAACCCTAGCTTTCAACCAGATTACAGGGAGATGAGGACCAACCTCAAATCCCAGTTCCACATATGACAAGACAGTGACAATGACATTTGTACATTAGACAATACTGTTACATACAAAAAGTGCAGACAATACAGACCCAGCAAGCCCCCAACCCCCCTTGCACTTTTAAAGTGTGTCAGGGCCTGAGCCTGAATTGGTACCATAAATAATGAAGGGGGTTGAGACCTGTGTAATTAACTGGAGGAGACAGTTACTGCTGAATAAGGTCTGTCCTTGCTTACAGTGCTCCCGATGTTTTTATGCACTTTTGTACTCACTGCAGCTGTTAAATTTTACATGGCATTTATTCGAAGAAGAGGAGAGAGATTTCCCCGTGTGCTACCTAATGCAGTTTCTTTAGTAAAATTGCTTAATTCAATTAATCTAATCTCATTAATCAGAGGGAAATGGGTCGGGTGTGTTACTTTTCGGAGGGTCTGTGTGGACTAGTTGGGCCGAAGGGTCTGTTCCCACACTGTAGGGAATCTAATCTAATCTAACCTCATTCCATTTGCCGAACTCCTGCCCTGAGAGATCCATTATTGGTAGCATCACAGTGACTGCAGCAGCTGAACCCACAGAATGGACTGAGCAAAAACTGCTTCCTCAACTATATGAAAAGAAACACCTTTACTGTCTGAAAAGTGAAAGAAAACACTTCAAAAATACTGCTGTTTGAGTATGAGCACATGAATGGAAGTTCCTTCTCTTTCTCCTCTAGCAAGGACATAAGTGCAGCAATTGTAACGAGATCAGCCAGATAGACCACATGGAATATAAGTTCCCTGATTGGGTCTGGTAATCTGGTCCAATCAAGGAGCCCTGTCTGACAGACAAAAAACAGGATTGTCAGAGGTTCTGTTCACTCCGAGTTGGCTCCGAGGGAGCTGGATCAGTGTCAAGGACTCGACATGTGCAAATAAAGGGTGACTTGGTGACAGGATACCAGCTTCTGTGGAGTAATTTCAATTTGCTTACAAAGTAAAAGGCAAACTTGGGGAGTTTACCTCTCCTTACCCTATCCATGCCCCTCATGATTTTATAGGTACCGAAAAAAGGTAAGGTTACACTTTGAAACTAGCCAATTAACTGCTTGCCTGCTGTGAGCTCCCCTATACAGGTTTCTCCAAGGTCAGTTGTGAATTTTGCTGTTTGCTTATTTTTCTTAGAACAAACTCCAATGTCTAGAGATACTTGAAACCAAACAACAAAGGCAGTCAACTGTGCAGGTCACTGCTGGGTCAGACAGCTATGTAGGTTTATTGCTCTGTTTGAATCACTTCCCATGTGGTCACTACCTTTTTCTGTCCTTTTTAAAGTGCTGTAGTTTTGATCAGTTTTTTTCCCAAAGTTCCAAAACGATGCAACAGCATATAATACAGTAATTACTGCACCTAGAATTCGAGAAAATCAGTTCCAACACTGAAAATATCTCAAAAAGAGAACATCTCTACAGGCACAATTTATTTTTTGTCGTCCATTCTGGATTACCCAGAACCCTTAATTGAAATATAAAAGATACTGAGGGAATATAGCCAGGTGGATGTTGGAAGGAGGCTTCCTTTTGTGAGAGAATCTAGAATTAGGGGTTATGGTTTAAAAATAAGGGATGTCTCCCATTCGAGACACAGATGAGGAAACAAGTTTTCTCTGAGGGTTGAGTCTTAAGAATGCTCTTCTTTAAAAGCAGTGTATACAGAATTTTTAAGTATTAGTGGTGGATAGATTCTTTAGATTACCTACAGTGTGGAAACTGGCCCTTCAGCCCAGCAAGTCACACCGACCCTCCAAAGAGTAACCCACCCAGACCCACTTCCCTCTGACTAATGTGCCTAACACTATGGGCAATTTAGCATGGCCAATTCATCTGACCTGGACATCTTTGGAACTGTGGGAGGAAACCTACACAGAAATAGGGAGAATGTGTAAACTCCACACAGACAGTTGCCCTAGGCTGGAATTGAACCTGGGACCCTGGTGCTGTGAGGCAGCAGTGCTAACCACTGAGCCACCGTGCTGCCCCAACAGATTAATTCTTAATTACCAAAGAGATGAAACATTATTGGGGTTACGTAAGGATGTAGTGTTAAGGTTAAAATCTGATCAGCTATGATCTTGTTGAATGGTGGACAGGCTTTAAGGGCTGAGTGGCCTCCTCTCATTCCTTATTTGTATGTCCCATCCCTCCACAATCACCCTGGCCATCTGCCTTGCCCACACAACACACACAACCTTGCCCACTTGTCTATCTAGTAAATCTACCTACTGTTCTGGAGCTGAATTGTACAGACTGGGAAGGTTCCAGTTCTGATTCTTGGTCAGTGCTAGGTCAGTGTAATTGGCCCCAGTATCCAGTGACAATGAAACCTGTCCCTCAAACCAGTGAGTCTTGCTTGGATTTGGACAATGGGGTATAACGGTATTGACAAATAAATAACTAGCTAGTGTCCATCGCCTAAACTCACGTGTAACAAGAAGCCACGTGAGTGAGGTATGCAGGCTAGGTGGATTCTTTCTCCTCACATGAAGTTCATGGGAAGGAAGTACAGGTGGATAAAGGAGAGGAGAAAGATAACAGGAATTGGAATATTTTTATTTGCATCACCTTTGCAGATATCCAGAAGACTTTTACCCAGCACGTTTTAGAGAAATATGAAACGGCAGTTTATCACCACTTGACTAAATTGATTTGAAAACCCATTGAAATTTGTAACCAGCTGGAACATAAACATCATAATAGAGCCTCTGTGGACACTTTACAGTTATTTTAAAATCCAGCTTCTCTAAGCCCATTAAAGCTGTTTTCAAGTTTGAGCTAGAATTAGACCATCAGCCCAGTGTTGTTTCACAGGATGATTCAAAACCTTTTAAATAAATAGGTCAAGGAATCAGTGCCATTTTCACTGAATGTAGAGATTAACTATACAATAAGAGAATTTGTTTAATATTATCAACCCAGTTGGTAGTATTTCTCTGATGATTTGTACTGAAGCTGATAAGGTCAGAAGCATTCTGCCAATTAAATGCTAATTCTAATCTCACTGTAATGGATAAAATGTTGAAATAAACAAGTATCCAAAGTTAATTAGGTATTACCACTACATTATGAAAATGAAAATAAGTTGAAGCATTATTGAAGTGGTATGTCTCCTGTGCAACTTCATTTTTAAACCATCCAATTCTGTCTCTGACACAGTAATTGAAATTGTCTTCATCAAAGATACAAATTATATCCTTGGTGACTGTGAACATGATAAATTTCAGTCCAATCCTCTTCAGCTTTCGACCATCTTTGACACGGCTAGTCAAACTGTCCTCTGTTGGTACTGAAATGGTACTATTTTCAATTCTTCCAACATGAAGCAGTCTGCACCATGTGCACCAAGACCCAGACAATATTCAGATTTGGCTGATAAGTGGTAAGGAACATTTGCACCATAAAAATGCAAGGCAGTCCACTTGCAGCGGCAAAAAGTCAAAATAGCTCCTTTTGGCATTCTACAGCGATTTGTGAATCGCCCTTTGACATTTAACAATGTCATCATCACTGAATGTCATCATCAACATCCTTGACAATTAGCCAGAAGTGTAACTGGTCCATTCACGTTAACACTGACTAGAAGACCAGAACAAAGGGCTTGGATTTCTAAAGTATGGAATTAACAACCTAACTCCTCGGGTATTTTACAATAAGAACAAGGCACAAGTCAGGAGTGTGTTGGAATACTCTCTACATACCTGGGTGCATACAGCTCTGCAAACATTCAAGAAGCTTGATGACAAAGCAGCCATTTGATCAGCACACCATCCACCACCCTAAACATTCCTTCCTCCAGTGCACACTACTCACATTCCTTGCCACCCCCTTACTCCCAGACTCTGCTCATGCCATCTATAACCTTTTACCCATCCCCATGATCTCTCATATCTCTGTGCTATCTTAGTACCAGTTCATGCCAAGCCACAGTTACATTTCTCCCTATCACCTAACATACCAACTCATTTAGCATTCACTACTACCCAAGCCACAGGAGACAAAATAATATTATATTATTTGTCATCTGGTATGACAGAACTTGAGTATTACTGAAGAGTAATCCCTCTTCGGTAATTTCCCCTTCAATAATTTCTTCTTTGAATCCTCCCACCTCCTTCAGACCAAAGAGGTAGCAATGGGCACCCATATGGGCCCCAGCTATGCCTGTCTCTTCATCGGGTGGAACAGTCCATCTTCCTCAGTTACACCAGCACCATTCCCCACCTTTTCCTCCACTACTGTATCGGTGCCACCTCATGCTCTCACGAAGAGGTTGAACAGTTCATCAACTTCACTAACATGTTTCACCCCAACCTTAAATTCACCTGGATCATCTCGGACCTCCCTCCCATTCCTGGACCTCACCATCTCCATTAACGGTGACTGATTCAACACCAATATTTACTACAAACCTACTGATTCCCACAGCTACCTCCTCCCAAACTGCCTCCTGTAAAAACGCTATCCCTTACTCCCAATTTGTCCGCCTCCGCAGCATCTCTCCCAGAAGGACCAATTCTACCACAGAACATACCAGATGGCATCCTTTCTCAAAGGCCGCAATTTCCCCTCCCACGTGTTCAACCATGCCCTCCAGCGCATCTCATCCACTGCCCGCACCTCTGCCCTCGAACCCCACCCCTCCAATTGCAACAAGGACAGAACCCCCCAGTTTTCACCTTCCACCCCACCAACCTCCAGATACATCGCCTCATCCTCCATCATTTCTGCCATCAACAAACAGACACCACTGCCAAGAATATATTTCCCTCCCCACCCCTGTGTTCCAGAGAGACCATTCCCTCTGCGAATCTCTTGTCATGTCCACACCCCCCACCAACCTACCCTCCCCTCCCAGCACTTTTCCCTGCCACTGCAAAAATTGCAAAACTTGCGCCCACACCCCTCCCTTTGCCTCCGTCCAAGGCCCAAACGAGCCTTCCACATCCATCAGAGTTTTACCTGCACTTTCACACACATCATTTACTGTATCTGTTGCTCCTGATATGGTCTCCTCTACATTGGGTAGACAGGATGCCTACTTGCAGAATGCTTCTGAAAACATCTCCAGGACCCATGCATGAAGCAACCTTCCTGTCCCGTGGCTGAAAACTTTCAGTTCCCCACTCCCCCAATGACATGCAGGTCCTCCATTGCCAAACCCTAACCACCCGATGCCTGGAGGAAGAATGCCTCATCTTTCATCTTGGGATCCTGCAACCACAAGGGATCAATGTGGATTTCACCAGTTTCCTCATTTCCCCTCCTGCCACCTTATCCCAGATCCAACCGTCCAAGTCAGCACCGCCCTCTTGACCTGTCCATTGTCCTGCCGCTCCATCCTCCTCTCTGACTTATCACCTTCTCCCTCACCTTCATCAACTATCGCACTCTCAACTACCTTTCCCCCAGCCCCACCCCCCTCCCGTTTATCTCTCAGCCCCCTTGGCCCACAGGCCTCATTCCAGATGAAGAGCTTATGCTTGAGACATTGATTCTCCTGTCCCTTGGATGCTACCTGACCGGCTGAGCTTTTTCAACTCTTAATACTGAAGAAAGATATGTTTTGTGGAAGCTTTTCATATTGCACTTATCAGGGCATTTCACAATATCAACAATTCAAAGTGAAAAACCAACATCTATATTGCACGAGAGGAAAGTGATAATTGGTTGGCAAGTGGACTCTGTGGTAGAATTGTTGACATGCTGTATGCACCCATTAGAACTGATGGACAGTTAAATTAAATGTAAATGTGAACAAAGCCTGACAGTTCACTCTAATGATTTAGGACCTCTGCCCAAGCAACTGATGGACTGAAATTGATAATTGCCCTCGACTGACTATGGCAATGCACCCAAATCTAAGAAACAGTTTTCCTTGATTTGACTGTAGTTTGCTTCCCTTAGACTTTGAAATGGTGGTCATTTGATTGAAGGACATTGAGTGTTTGCCACATAAGTTGCTGGCAAATGCTACAGGTACGATATGGAAGGAGCACAATACCATACAGCAACATATCCAGCCCTCAGTTGTCACTAATTGCAAGCTTCCTGGCTTTTTGTTTGTGCTAAAATGAAAGGCAAGAACAAATACCTTGGGGCCGAAAAACATAGAAAAGGCAAAGCAAGGTAGAGGTACTGTGAGCATCCAAGTAGGCACAAAATGAATGAGTGCTCAGAAAGTGAGTGAAGGTGCCACAAATGTACCCAGTTCTGATATATGGGATGGATACTTGACTCTGTGTGCAAATCTACATGGCAGCAACATTACAATGAAAAATGCTGACATGCTCCAAAGTATGGTTGCTGGCTGTGGAGAAAGCAGTGAGCTGGTGGTGCAAGGTACTCTCTCTAGTTCTCATTTCTGGAATTTTTGCTGTCTAGTTTCCGTCACATTGAAGAACAGCAAACACTGTGTTTCGAGAAAAATGATATGTAAATGCATGCGAATGAGCCTGTCACCATTCACACCATTCATTAACATCTCGTCACTCAAACCTTGGGTGTAAACTTGGGCTTTGTTCTTGTCTATACCAGGGAATGCATTCTACAGTCTCCATATTATCCTAATTGTTCAATTCATAGAGGGTCTGGAAAAATCCAGATCATGGGTACTAATTTGGCAGAATAATGGCTAATGAAAGATTTTCAGGCTGAAGGAAGGTCCCAGAATCACAGATGCTAGTCTTCAGTCATTTCAATTCACTTCACAATATCAAGAAATGGCTAAAGGCACTAGATGCTGGAAAGGTTAAGGTCCGAACAACGTTATGTTCCTAACAAAGATTACTCCTGGACAAGTCAAGTCCCACACAGAAACATGATTTGATAGATCACGCTCTATTTTATTTGGTTTTAACAAAGCAGCCTCTCGCTGAATGATAAGTATGCAAAGATTTTGCTTTAACAATAAACTGGAAGTCTATTACAAAAGGAATGCAGATAAAAGAGAATAATCTGAGCCTATATACTTATAATATAAACTCCCAGGACTAACACAACCCAAAGTTAAAAGTGAAATTAACACTTTTGTTTTCTGAGCCAAGAGTATCTTCCCTAAGCTTAAAAATAGATTCCAGAACTGTCCAATAACTCCCTCTGAGGCCCCATCATTTTACCATGCTGAGTTGCAAACTATCTAAAATAAACAGAAGTCCATTAGTGCACAAAAATCCATTCACTTTACAGCTGGGCTTCAAAACCTGATTTTAAAATAAATCACCATGACAACAGAAATATTTACAAGTTAATTATTAATTTCAGAAAAGCCTACCAGCTACTAATTCATCTCCAGAATACCAAACTTGCAGCAACTAACATTAAAAATTATATGTATTAATCTCAGTTTTACAAAACAGGTAGTTCTCCTGTAACACCGTAATTGTGATCCAGCGAAACCTCAATTAATAGAAAATCATTAAATACAAATAATGGGGCCAATGGGAAAAGTGGGGTTCTGGGGCAGACAAGCAAAAAATATCATTCACAATCTCTCAAAAATCTAACCCAAAAGTCTAACATGAGTATATTACAGGCTGAATGAAGGTTGAAATCAAATTTATTAATGAAACAAAAGTAAATTTAACACGGTACATTTAAACAATGTAAGAAAGCTGCTCTCTGTACAGTATCTCTCTCAGAAAGCTGCCCTGTTGACAGATGACATTGCACATGCACAGAAAGTCACAGAGAACTGCGCTGACATTATGCATGCACAGAATGGTGCAGAGATTTCAGTGTGGACATCGGCGTATATGCAGAACAAAGCGCGCAAACCAATCCTTGCTGGAATTGTGCTATTGCAAACAGAGGTAAGTGTTCTCACAAATACCATTCCCTAATTCTTCAGTGATGTTATAGCCAAAACACACTGCCTAATCGCGCTTTATCCCAGAACTACCAGTACCCATCGTACCAAAGAGTTATGCTGTGCATCTGCTGTGACCCAAACTAAGCTGTTGCAGCTGCACTATAAGAATGGCATCAACATAGGAACGTAAGTATGTCCTGTTCTCAAAAAGCAGCACAAATCTAATCTGGCTAATTACAGACCCATCAGTCTGCTCTCGAACATCAGGAATGTAATCGAAAGGATTGCTGGAAGCATTATCAAACAGCACTTGCTGAGAAATAACCTGCTCAGGTTGGATTTCACCAGGGCCACTCAGCTCCTGACCTCATTGTCACTTCTGTTCAAATCTGGACAAAAGGCTGAATTCTGAAGTTGAGTTGAGATGTCTACTGTTTATATCAAGGCAGCTTTAGTTTAACTATGGTATCTTGAAGCCCCGGCAAAACTGGAGTCAATGGAAATCAGGTAAAGTTCTGCATTAGTTGGAGTCATATCTAGCACAAAGAAAGATGCTTAAGGCTACTGGAGATTCCAGGCCATCATTGCACGAGCTTATCAGGGTGGTGTCATGGGCCTAACCATTTTCAGCTATTTGATCAATCTTCTTCACCTTAGTTCAAAAGTTTGGATGTTCACTGATTGCCAGTGTTCAGCACTTGTTGCTTGTTCGTAATGGCCCAGAGCACAGTTAAGACACCACCATACTCCCGTGCATCTGCAGTCACATGTGGACCAGATTAGGTATCAATCGCAGATTTCTGCCCCTAAAGGACAATGAACCAGACAGGTTGTTGCAACAATCAACAGTGCTTTCACAGTCACCATTAGGCTAGCTTTTAATTCCAGATTTTTATTGAATTCATATTTCACCATAACTTGGATGAAATTTGAAACATTGTCCCCAAAATGTTTATCTGGGGTTCTGTATTACTACTCCAGTGATGCTACCACTTTGCCACCAGCTCCACAATGCTAAATTGGCCTATGTACAAATGCAGCAAGACCTGGACAACATCTAACTTTAGGCTAATAAGTGACAAGTAACTTGTATGACATGCACATACCAGGCAAAGGCCATCTCCAAAATTAGAGAATCTAACCATTTTTATTTCATGTTCAACAAATTTACTATTGCTGTATCAACATTCCCACCAATAACTGAACTATACCAAGCACATAAATGCTAGTTACAAGAGCAGGTCAGAGATTAAGAATTTTGTGGTGAGTAACTCATCTCCTGACTCCCCAGTGCTTGTCCACTATCTGCAGGGCACAAGTCAGAATTATGATGTCAATTCTCCACTTGCCTGGATGAGTGCAGGTCCACCAACACTCAAAGTTTAACACCATCCAGGATACAAGAGTCCACATGATTGGAATCCCAATTACCATCTTCAACATTCACTCCCTCCATCACCAAAGCTCAGTAGCAGCAGTGTATAGCATCTACAAGATGCAGTGCAGCAATTTACCAAGGCTTCATTGAAAGCATAATGTCCACCACCGAGAAGGACAAGGGTAGCAGATGCATGGCAACACCATCACCTGCAAATTCCCCTTGAAGACACACACCATCCTGAATTGGGACTATGGTGCCATTCTTTCACTCACTCGATCAAAAACCTGAAGCTCCTTTCCTAACAGCACTGTAGCTGTACCTACCTCCCATGGACTGCCGTCGTTCAAGAAGGAAGCTCACCACCTACTTCTCAAAGGTGATAAGGGAAGGCTAAGAGATTTGATAGCAGTATTCAAAATCATGATGGGCAATAAATGAAGTAACCAGTGATGCCCACATCCATGATCAAAGTGAGAAAAGGACTTGGACCTCAGTGTACAGGGCACTTCAAAACTTGCAGATGATATGAAGCGTGGAAACATTGTGAACAGTTTGGAAGGTAGTGCAGATCTTCAAAGGCTATAAACGTTGGACTGAGTGGATGGGTCATGAGTAAAATTTAAACAGAGAAGTGTTAAATGATTAATTTTGGCAGAAACGAAAAGAAGAGCCAATGTAAACTAAAGGATACAATTCCCAAAATGGATTCAGCAACAGTGGTGTTCAAGTGCATAAGTTGTTGAAGATGAAAGGAAAGGTTGAGAATGTGGATAATAAAGCATATTGCATTCTAAGCTTTGTTATTAGAGACATAGGGTGAAAAAACAAGGAGATTATGGGAAACCTGTATGGAACACTATTTTAGCCTCAACTGAAGTATTTTTTTTTTAGTAATGATTTTATATTCACTCGTGTGATGTGGCATTGCTGGCTGGCCGGGATTTATTGACTGTCCCTTTTGCCCTTAAGGAGGTGGTGGTGAGCTGAGTTCTTGAACCGCTGCAGACCATGCACTGTAGATTGACCCACAATGTCTTTAGGGAGAGAATTCCAGGATTTCAACCCAGCAGCACAGAAGGAACGGCGATATATTTCCAAGTCAGGATGGTGGTGGTGTTCCCATGTATCTGCTGACCTTGTTGTCCTAGATGGAAGTAGTTGTGGGTTTGGTAAAACTGTTGATGATACCTTCCATCACTTTACTGATGGAAATATCTACTTCCAGGGATCAGACTTTAGGAAAGACACAATGGCATTGGAGAGAATGCATTAAAAAGTCACAGAAATGGTTCTTGGGCGAGGATCTTTAATTCATTATAAACTGGAGAGATTGTGATTGTTTTTCCTGTTGAAGGGAAGGCTAAGAGATTTGATAGCAGTATTCAAAATCATGAGGCATCTGCACAGGGTAGATAGGGGAAATCCTTTCCATTCTTGGAAGAAGAGAAGGAACAGAATGGCACAAATGATATTTCTTGACAAGAGAAGCAAAGAAACATGAGGAAAAATGGTGAGTGGTTAATATCTGGATTGCACTAACTTGACGGTGTGCTGAATTCAGTTTCAGCTGAGAGGGAATTGAATTATTAACTGAAAAGGAAGATAATTTGGAAAGAAGGCTTGGTATTGGCACTTGGTATGTTGCTCATTCAGTAAGCCAGCACAGACGCAACTAGCCAAATTGTATCTTATTCTGAACTATTCTGTGATACTGTTTAGTACAATTGAGATGAGAGCTATTCTGCATCAGGTAGTGCAACTGTATCTCTCCTGGGATCTAATACAGGATGCCTTCTACTCCATTTCATCACCACACACATTAAAAATATTATTGATTCTTTCAAAACACTGACATAATTGCAGGAAAAGGTTGTAAGTTTTTACTTTAAAATTTGTGGCTTTTTCCAAATTAACATCAGGTTAATTGGCCTTTTGGTCATTAATGTTTTCCAGGATCAAAATGTTATCAAGTATGTATGTATATCCCTTTTCAAACATCTCTGCTCTCTCACTTGTAATGATTTTGCACAGTTTCACTTCTTGGCTGCTGTCTACACTCAAAGCAGTTCCAGTCATCAGCTTTGTAATTGACAGTTAATTATTTATCTCTCTTGCTTGTTTAAAGCAAACACACACCCTGGGGTTTAGGAAACCGGATGAACCATAACACCAGAAAACCAGCTCCAGGCAGAAGATTCATGGTGAAATTAATCCTTAAATTGTGCTTAAAATGTAAAGGTTTGGTAGATTCTCAACACCCAAATTCAAACATGACAAATAATATCGCATGATTACTGAAGTACAATCTTTTACAGACCAAAAACAATCAATATTTAATTCATGACTGAATTGGCTTTTTCTCAACTGGAAGATTTTCCGAAGATATTTAAATTTTATTCAAAGTCAGTCCTAATCTGCAGCTCGGGGTCTCAACATTCTTAAATTAGTGCATTTTAACGAGAGGAAGCATTGAATCTTCAAGCACTGAGTCCTTTGAAGTTAGACTGCCCCAGTTTAGAGAATTCCTTCTGTGAAATCTCAGCCATTGAACATTTCAAGGTGGTATATTCAAGAAGTTGAAAGAAGGCTTACCAAACCTTCTAAATTTATAACCACCAAAAAGCTGGGATATTCACAGTTCAATAAAGTTAACAGGTACACGTAAAAAGATATAAAAACAGAAAGAAAATGCAGGGTCAGTTACTGTTGGGATAAAAGGAGGCTTTTCTATGTCATAGCCTCAAGTTATGTATGTAAGTTTAAGCATTATGGGAGGTATGATGAGTGGAGTGACTTAATTAGATGGGATATGAAATCTCAATTTCCCAGTGGTAGGTTCGAGTGCAGAGATAGCAGTGTGTTTGTGGTGTCTTGAGCTTAACAGTAGCCTGTGGCAGGTTCATATTCATTATCTACTGATCAGGAATACTTATTAGCATAAAACCTAAAGTTCATCCCAGCTCAAGGATGATTTCAGCAGCAAATGAGAATCTTGTGACATAAAAACAAGGCGTTAGAGAAACTCGTGTGAGAAACAAAGCCCACTCACTTCAATAATTTCAGTCCGAGACAAGATCTGAATCAGTAGTGCCATTTATTTTACACTTGCAAGTGGGTGTGATGTCCACTGTCTACAAGGCAAGGGACATACACACCAAATTCAATTCATACACAACATTTATATGATTTGATGTCTATTGTTTTACACTGCTCCCTCCCCTGTTTACATCGTCCACTTCCCTAAGACCGGCCCCCATTACCCCTGTTTACCTCTTGCCTTATCCGGCCTTGTCTGTGATAAAATACTTATTCCTGGCCTCACAAGGCTGTTTGACCTCATCCTGCTGTAGGTCATTGTTAGGCATATTCTTTCTTCATCATTATCTACCCCCTGCATCTGTGCCTTTCCCGAGGCCGTTCTGATCCCTATGACCCTTTTAATTGGGGTTTGTTCCTGTGTTTTTGTAAAAGTGGGAAGCACATGTTTATATCTACTGTTTGTACAGGCGTATCTAGCTTAACTTCATCCCCTCACAACATCTTATCTACTTGCCCATAATGTCTACCTTCTGACATACAGTTTTAGCTAATACAAAAACAATTATATATTTCCTCCACATCGTTTCCATTCTTGTTGACTCAGCTCTTGGCTAAAACAATTACACACTGGTGTGAGTTCATTTTACTTTGTAAAATGGAATTGCAGAAGTAACATTAATTTACCTATATCCCACACTCGGGTCCGGCAGCATTTGTGGAGAGAGATAAATAAAGCTTGCATTATGAGTCCCACAAGACTCTACTCCAGAAATGAAAACCTTGTGACACTTGGTTCCCATTTGTTCAATGATGGAGTACATCTGTCACCTTGTGCAGTTATGTGTTAGCAGCTTGCTTTGTTTAAGTCTGTACCACACGAGGGGAAGAGCAGAATAGCAGCTTCCTTGAAGGCTTGGAATCAGCAAGGGTGATCAGTGGAGTCAGGGGCATGTAGGAGTGCAAGAGACATCTAATGGAGGACTGCAAATGGAGACTGTAGTAACGTGCGATCAATTTGAGAGTGAACAGCAACAGGCTTATTAGACAGAACCATATATAGAGGATAGTAAGAGAGGACATCCCGTTTGGACCGTTACAGACTCGAGTAAATTGAAGCAAAATACTGTTGACACTGGAAATCCAAAACAAACACAAAGTGCAGGAGAACACAGCAGATCCAGCAGCATCTGTGCAGAGAGAAATAGGATTAACGTTATGAGTGTGATGTGACTCTACTTCAATTTTGACATTAACTCTATTTTTCTCTCCATAGACGTTGCCTTATCTGCTGCGTTTCTCCAGCTTTTGTTATGTCTGTTACAGACCCATTTCTATGTGATCTGCTGTCACTATGGCCTAACTCAGTGTACATATGCTCAGTAATTATACTTAGAGTACAGATAAAACTCATTTATGGATTCAGGAGCATAGAGGAGTGAGTGGGAATCTCCTGGCATCCTGATTCTTGTAGGGAGGGGAGTGAAGGAAACAATCATTCAAGGCCAAAAGAGCACTGTTGGTACTATCCAAATGTGTGTCCAGCTCAGAGAAAGACTGATATGGGGCTGGGGTTTGGCAGATAGAGCCCTTACAGGGCTTTAACTTTACCCCCACTGACAGTGACCCTTGAGAAAGTCCTTTGTAATGTATTGAGTGAAGAGCTAGTTAAGCCTGCAAGTTCAGCCCAGTGCTTGGAATGGTGTATATAACAACGAATGTCAACATGAACATTTGATAAACACTGAACAAAACAAATCTCTTCCTACATGAAAAGTCCCTTACACCCCTGTAATTATCAGTATATGTCAACCATGAGGCATGCAGTACATTTAGCTTTCTGACTAAGCAAGTCTCAACAAATAATGATTATGCACACATGACTAAAATGAAGTCAATGTAATGATAGATATTTACAGGTGAAATTTAAATTTGATAAACACCAGTGCCACATTCTCAAGTCATATGTTAATCGTAATGGAGTTGTGCAGAAAGGTTTTATTTATGATGCAGAGGCTCTTTGTTAAATAGTCCAGTCGTAGCTGCCACATTATCAGCCAATGGTGGGTTTCAGCACTGAAAAACCTGCTTTTCACCAGCACTTTAAATTTTAATTGAAGTTGCATGGACAACAGAGCAAAAGTGGTGAACACTTCTGAGTGACATACCATTGACAAAATCCTTGCTCTCCAGCCCATTTTCCCTCACCCACCCTTTTGTCTTTGGTTGTATTGGTAAGAAGAAGAACTGCTGTTGCCAATGCACACTGGAAATCATTATGGTATAGTTCAGCACTATCCTCTTATCTAATTTAGCTCATATATAATTGCCCCTACTCAGAGTTCTAGTCTGGGTTTGAAAAAGGACTTTGAAAGGGAACAGTTTTAACATTAGACCCCTGACAGATATGCCTGGAGAGAGTTAAATCCTTTGATTATCTTTATCTGCTTTACCTAATGGCAAATGAAAATCTTTTTCTGTCCCTGAGTGTCAGAAAAGTTATCATTACTTCTAAGTCACTTTCCAATCTGTGCATCAGGAAAGAAATTTTGGAATGAGACTGGTATCTGGGGAAGTTTGAAGAAAGGTATGCAATTATAAAGGCAAATATTATTTTTTTTTACGTGAAGTCTATATAAATGGAATATTCAGGCGAAGGGGTTATAGAGTTTGACTCTCTTAACCATCCCCCTACATACACCCAGAGACTCTTATAGTAATGTGTACATGCTATGAAAAAATAAAATAAATAGTCATTTGGTAGTACACGGCTTGACTGTATTTTGTCAAACCTTTTAATCTTGCATTTGTGATTTAAACTGTAGGATTCATATGTATAATTTTTAATAATATTTGGCATGATTTTGATCTGGTTTTTGAGTTAGTAACTGATGGGTTTCTCTGTGAGTCTGAAGTTAATGATTAACTAGTAATTATTTCTGGCACCTTGGCAGCTTCTTTTAAAAACAGTTTTTGAAGTCGGGCTGTGGAGTGAAAGGCATTGTGCACTGTTGGAAGACTTGCAGAGTACTTGGAAGTACATGGTAAATTAGGGCTGAGTTAGCACATCTTCATCAAGGGAGGGTCATGTCTGACAAATCTCTTAAAATTCTTTGAGGAGGTAATTAGCAAGTTAGACAAAGGAAAGCCAGAAGGTACTGCACTGGAGGGTCCTAAATAAGATAAGAACCTATGATGTTAGGGGTAAGGTACTAGCACGGATAAAGGATTGGCTGACTGGCAGAAGGTTCAGAGTACAGTCCTTTTCAGGATGGCAGCCAGTGAGTGGAGTTCTGCAGTTTTCAGTGTTGGGACCATAACTATTCATATTATACATTAACAATCTGATAAAGGAACTGAGAGCATTGTTGCTGAGTTTGTAGATGACACAAAGATGGCTGGAGGGACAGGTAGTGTTGAGGAACCATGGAGGCTGCAGAAGGACTTGGATAGGCTAGGAGAGGAAACAAAGAAGTGGCAGATGGAATACAATGTGCGACAACCTTTTAGAACTGCGGTGAGGAGGAATTTCATCCGCCAGAGATTGGTGAATCTATGGGACTCATTGCCACAGAAGACTGTTGAGGCCAAGTCATTGAGTGTGTGTAAGGCAAAGATCTATGGATTCTCGGTTAGAAAAAGGATCAAATGTTTCAGAGAGAAGGCAGGAGAATGGGATTGAGAAACATATTAACCATGAACAAATGGCAGAACAGAGTGGAAGGACCAAATGGCCTAATTCTGCTCCTATACCATATGGTCTGATTTTTGTTTTAGAATGTGTGAGACCCAGCAATAATGGGGGCTCAAAGGTTTGTAGAGAAATTTGAAATCTGAGGATATTTAAAGCTTAAGGGAAATCCTAATAATTGAGAGACTTCTAGTTTCACTTTAAACTTTAGATAGCATTTTAGTCATGGAAAGACCTTGGAACAGGATGGTTGTATACAGCTGTACTCCTGAAAAGGGAATGATAGATTGAATGAATAGATTACCTTGGAGTGAATGGTTAGTGTTAGTACCAGAGCATGTGCTGGGATTAAGCTTAGATGTTTACTTAGGCTAAGATGTATGATTGCATCAGGGAGAAGCTATTGTAGTTCTAGAGCAAAAGTTGAAATTGCAAATGACTTCAAGCTACTAAGGTGTTAGATACAGGGATTCCAGTGTCAGTGACATATGAGTGATGTTTGGAATTGTACCAGGAGTGGCAATTTGGTACAATACAAAACCAGTTTTGCTTGCTTTCATTTTATAAAGGAGTGTTTTGTGATTCGTGAAGCTTTTACTATATGTTTAATACTTTCAAGTTTCTATAATAACTAGATTGTTTGGATTAACTATTTGATCATTTTTTTGTAAGAAGCGTCTGATTTATTGTCAAAGCAAGTCTGCAGCATTGCATACTTATGAGAGACCACTTAATTAAAACCAAAGCAAATAAAAATATGATCTATCAAGCTGCATTCCTGTCTGGAATCTGTGTTGTCTAGTCGTTACAGCAACTGAGATCATAACACTGAACTGAACATTTGGTACATTTCCATGGCAACACCTCAACCAATCATTGTTCACTTGTCAACCCATCAGCATTCTGCTGTCATTCAGTATGAATGTTGCTTTTTCTCCTTGAAATGGTATTCTTGTGAAATGTCCTGATGAATACCTTCAGTGAACTGCCTTTTTCAGTGATACTTATAATTTAAAATAGTTTATATCAATGTGAACTATAGACAATACCAACTCATACCATAGACAAAAAAAAATGCTGGAACCTTCTTGGGCAAGATATCCAAATACCCTCCATTATAAAATGTACTAGTTACAGTTTTATTTTCATTTATTTGGGGGTTGTGGGCATGGCCAGATAGCTAGCATTTATTGCCTGTCCCTAGTTGCCCTTAAGGAGGTAGTCATGAGCTGCCTTCTTGAACCCTTGCAGTCCACCTGCTTTGGGTTGACCCACAATGCCATCGAGCAGGGAATTCCACGATTTTGACAAGCTACAGGGAAGGAATGGCAATACATTTCCAAGTCAGGATGTTGTGTTGCTTGGAGGGGAACTTGAAGGTGATGGTGTTACCATGTGCTGCCCTTGTCCTTTTAGACGAATATGAGTTTGGGAGGTGCTGTTTGATGATCTGTGGTAAATTTCTGCAGTGCATCTTGTACATATTACACTCTGATGCTACTGAGCAGTGGTGGTGGAGGGAGTGGATGCTCATGGATGTAGTGTCAATCAAGTGGGCTGCTTTATCCTGTATGCTGTCAAACTTCTTGAGTGTTGTTCCATCAGCACTCATCCAGAGAAGTGGGAAGTATTCCATCACACTCCTGACTTGTGCCTTGTACAGGCTTTGGGGAGTCTGGGAGTGAGTGACTAGCTGCAGTGACCTGCTGTTGTAGCTCCTGTGTTTATCTGGCAAGTCCAGGTGAGTTTCTGATCAATGATAACCCCCAGGCTATTTACAGTGGGGGATTCAGTGATGGTAACACCATTGCATGTCAAGGGGCAGTGGTTAGACTATCTCTTATTGGTGATGGCCATAGCCTGACATTTGTGTGGCATGAATGGTACTTGCCACAGTTCAGACCAAGCCTAGATGTTATCCAGATCTTGTTGCTATTGAACATAGACTGCTTCAGTATCTAAAGAGTCACAAATGGTGCTGAACATCGTGCAATCATCAGTGAAAATCCCCACTTCTGACTTTATAATTGTCATTGATGAAGCAGTTGAAATGGTTGCCCCAAGACAATATCCTGAGGATCTCCTGCAGAGATATCTTGGAGCTGAGAGGACTGACCTCCAACAAACATGACCATCTTCCTACATGGAGAAAGTGAGGACTGCAGATGCTGGAGGTCAAAGTCGAAAAGTGTGGTGCTGGAAAAACACAGTCAGTCAGGCAGCATCTGAGGAGCAGGAGAGTCAATGTTTTGAGCATAAGGTCTTCATTAGGAATGAGGAGGTGGTCCAGGAAGGTTGAGAGATAAATGGGAGGGATGTGGGGCTGGGGGGAAGGTAGCTGGGATTGTGATAAGTAGATGGAGATGGGGGGGGGAGGTGATGGTGATAGGTAGGAAAGGGGGTTGGAGCGGATAGATGGGAAGGAAGATGGACAGGTAGGACAGTTCAAGAGGTGGTGCCAAGTTGGAAGGTTAGGTCTGGGATAAGCTAGGGGCAGAGGAAATGAAGAAACTGTTGAAATCTACATTGGTCCCGTGTGGTTGGAGGGTCTCACGGTGGAAGATGAGGTGTTCTTCCTCCAGGCATTGGGTGGTTAGTGTTTGGTGGTGGAGGAGGCCCAGGACTTGCATGTCCTTGGAGGAGTGGGAGGGGGAGTTAAGTGTTAGGCCTCAGGGTGGTAGGGTTGTTTAGTGCATGTGTCCAGAGATGTTCCTGAAGTTGGCGTCCTGTCTCCCCAATGTAGAGGAGACCACACTGAGAGTAACGGACAAAATAGATGACGTGTGTGGAAATACGGGTAAGTCTCGCTCAGACGTTGAAGGATCCTTTGGGACCTTGGACAGTGGCGAGGGGGGAGATGTGGGTGCAGGTTTTGCACTTCTTGCGGTGGCATGGGAAGGTACTTGGAGTAGAGGGAAGTGTGGACCTAACAAGGGAGTCGTAGAGGGAATGGTCTCTGCAGAATGCAGATAGGGGTGGGAGGGAAATATTACCCTGGTGGTGGAGTCTGTTTGTACGTGGTTGAAATGGCGGAGGATGATGTATTATATCTGGAGGTTGTTGGGGTGGAATGTGAGGACCAGGGGTGTCTGTCCGTGTTGCGATTGGAGGGGTGTGGTTCAAAGGCGGAGGTACGGAAAGTGGAGGAGGAGATGCGCTGGAGGGCATCGTCAACCACGTGGGAGGAGAAATTGCAGTCCTTGACATCTTCCTACATGTCAGATATGACTCCCCCCACTGGAGAGTTCACCCTCTGATACTCATTGATTTCAGTTCTGCTAGGACTCCTTGATGACGCACTTGGTTGAATACAGCCTTGATGTCAAAGGCTGTCACTCTCACCTCACTTCTGGAATTCAGCTCCTTTATGCATATTTCTAACAAGGCTGTAATGAGGTCAGGAGCTGAGTGGCCCTGGCAGAACCCAAACTGGGCATCTCTGAGCAAGTTATTGCTGAGCAGGTTGATAGCTGCTTGATAGTACTGTTGATGACACTGTCCATCATTTTACTGATGATTGAGAGTAGACTGATGGAGTGTGTTTGGCCACAGGGCGATGGGGTTGGTTGGTGCGGGTGTCCCAGAGATGTTCTCTGAAGTGCTCTGCAAGTAGGCAGCCTGTCTCCCTAATGTAGAGGAGACCACATTGGGAACAATGGATACACTAAATGACACATGTGGAAGTGCAGGTAAAACTCTGATGGATGTGGAAGACTCCTTTGGGACCTTAGATAATTTAGTTCTGCCTATCACTTACTGCTTATGCATTTTGGCACGCAAGTAGTCTTGTTTAGTAGCTTCACCAGTTTGACATCTCATTTTCAGATGCTGCACCTGGCATACCCTCCTGCACTCTCCATTGAACCACGATTGTGTAGGCCTGTTCTTGCTTTTCAGTAATGTAAAATATTTGCAATATATCCTTTACATTGTGAAAAGATTCAGAAATACGGTTATAAGTTTATCTTTTCTCAAATTAGTTTTGTCCCAGGGGAGTTTTTTGAGCTGTATCACATCAGATAGAAGTAATGGTGATTACAGTATAAGTATTGGCATAATTGTAAATTGTCTTGGCTCGAAGGCAGTTTTCTCATAGCATATCAATATCGAAGTGTTAAGTGAATCTGCTGACATGATTGTTATGACAATTCGAATGGAGTTAACCATTCATGTGAGTTAGTTAGGAATATGTGGTATGTGATCCCTTCCGAGGACACAGTGTTTCTCATCACGAGGCTCTCCTGGCACCATTCTTTAAAAAAAATTCTTGCATTCAAAAAGAAATTTCTTTCTCTAATATAGAGGTATGAATTGAAGTAATTACTTTGGTGTCGTTGCTTGTCGAGATGTTTCACTATGATAAAGGCACTATATAATTTCAAATTGCTTTTGTAACATTTATTAGGTATAAACAGTGTATCTATAAATTCATAATTATATTTCAGAGTCATTTACTTATTATTAATCTTTGTTCAACTAATGTAGTTATATATAATTGTGTACACTTAGATATGTAAGTCATTATAAAACATATTTACATATAAATGAAAGACCAGTGTTAATATACAGTTGCATGCTTGCCATCCAACTTTACGTTAGCAAAGGCACTGAAAATACACTAATATCAATATCATTTTAATAATCAGTGAAAAGTTTAGGTTGTGTCATTGGATTTTTGTTGGTTACAATACATTTCCATATATAATATTGCTGTTTACAGTTTAAACATACGACATTGTTGACAGGGAACCTTCATTAGCCTATGAGTGAAGCTTTGGATTCACACTGTGACTACAATGGCAAACTTACTGGAGAAGTTAATAAACAGTGTGTTTTGATTGTGATTCCAAATTTGAGGATCACTAATCAGGTATGGTAAGGCATGGTGCTTCATGGTGCTCATTTTATGTAATGCTGGTATGTCCTCCATTTGTTGGCAGTAATCTAAATATGTGGAACAGGTTTTTTAAAAAGTAAAAGCACCTGATTCAGCCTTAAAACAAATCCAACAGATTTTCTGAGACAGGACTAATTTCCATAATACATTCAACCATGTTTCCTACATGAGGACTGGAAATTCTTGATTTTGCTTCTGTACCATGCACTGACTGATTCAGAAATGCTTAGATTAAATCAGTCTCTTTTAAATGGTACACACTATAAATGTTCCTTGGCTGTGGAAACTGGGATCAGTTAAACGCTCACAGCATGAGATTGATTTTACTGGTTGCTCTGATATGCAACATCTGGCTATAAAATGTGAGGAAAACCAGGAATTTATAAACTGAAAGAACTGCAGATTCTGTAAATCTGAGGAAGGGTCAATCAACCCGAAATGTTAGCTCTGATTTCTCTGCAAACTCACTGAGCTTTTCCAGCAATTTCTGTTTTGGAAACCAGGAATCAGTATTTTTGGACTCAGGAAAATATTTGAGGGGTTGGGGGATGGTGAGGGGAGGTACCCTTTTTCGGCATTCGTGTGCTGAATCTGGTTCAGTTTTGTACAAGATGATCACTTCGAATTTTTTGCAGTTCCTTTCACCCATTAGCCTGGATTTTTGAACATGGTCAGAAAATGTAAGGGGTTTATAATCTCTATGCCATGCTATTAAACATTTCCACATTTCCCTGGGTTCATTTTAATAGACAGTTGTGTCATTTTCATGGAAGCTGGCTCTCTCGAAATATTGACTATTTCCATTGTTAACACACAAATCTTAGGTGGCTTCTTTTGACATTGGACTTAATCCATAATAAGTTCATTTTTGCATGTTGATGGTTCAGGAAAAGGTTTACAAATGGCTAATTTCTAGTTGGTGTAAATATTATGCAGTGACAATGTTACTTTAGTTATTTTCCACCTCATAGCTCCAAATTCTCAGCTGGCAGTCAATAGAATCAGATATCTGTGGCTCAGCTAGCTGGCTGAGCCTAGCTTTCTAAAACACTGAAAACCGAGTGTAAATTTGTGAACTTGGATGCAGAATTACTAATTAAGGTTGACCCAGGTTTCTCCCGTGGCACATTAAAAAAATAATCAGCTTGCTCCAGAAGTTCAAAGTAAGATCTATGAGTTTAATAAAATAAAAGTAAGAATCTTCGACTTTATTGCCAATGAACCAAAGGAAGCATATCTGGACCTAATCACTAATAGAGAGAATTGATTAATGTTATTAATCCTGCCAGAGATAGCAACTGCAATTTTGCTCTGAAATATTATGTATTATTTTCCATAACTCATTTTTCCTTGGTCCCTTAAAATGTTCCCTACTGTTGCAAAATGTTACTCTACCATTCATTGGGATTATTGTTATCATATACATTCCTCCTTTAGTTGCTAAATTCTTAACTTACCACTAATTGTTGGCTTCTCAGTGCGACATATTGATCCAGCAAAAAGAAGCAAGAACATGTTACACAACTACCCAATTAAAGATTAGTGAAGTATTAAATCTGTTATTCCTTTTATAAAAGTTTTTTTTAAATCATATTATGAATGGCAGAATTTATCTTATTTCCAAATGGATTTTTGAAACAGAATGCAAACCACACATTCCGAAGAGAAAAAGAGGGAAAAGCAGAATAGAAGGAATCCAGAAGACAAGACTATGCTGTTGTGATGTTATACAGCACTGAAAACTCAACATTGTCTTAACCTTTCTATTGATGCAAATGGTTTACATTGTCTGGTAACTCACTGAGTTGGTAAAGGAGTACTTCACACATGTTACTGCACAGGCCTGGAATATTAGCTAGCTGGGCTGACTCAGGATACTTTAATATTGGTAAGCAGGATCCAATTCTGACACTTGCACCTCCATTCCTGTTTCACTCTCACATGATAAGGGTGAAAATAATGAGCCCATGCACGTCCACGCACACGCACACACACACACACGCACGCACACACACACACACACACGCACACGTGGAACCTTTGTCCTGAAACAGCAGCCAAATAAAACAGCTATTCAACATTTTTATTGAGCTACAATAGCTTGCTTACCTTCTCACTATTGTGTCAACCAGTCAAGGCTATTCAGGCTATCAAAGTGTAGAAGCTTTTTTCCATTTAAGACCTCTGAAATAAACACGCAGGGAATCAAAAGAAGTCTTCAAAGAAACAGTCATTTCAAGGTAATAGAGATGTCATTCAAATAATGCTTTCCCTCCCCTCTGCATCTGCCCGAGATCGAAGTGGATTAGCCATTAGACATTTGTAATGAGTCCATCTGTTTAGCCTATCCGTCTGCTTTTACTGATATAGACTCGCAGAAGTGTTACCGTTTGGAAGGAGGTCAATCGGTTCATTGCGTCTGCACCGGAAATTGGGTCCATAGGATGGATGTGGGCGAGAGGGTGAAGATTTGAGGAGCTGACATTCACACTTATAACTGGACTGATGTCCCAGTAGAGGTGGGTGTTTTGACTTGCCTGCCCAACCATCTACCTGTCTCCTTTGATGCCTCTGGTCTGCCTCTGCAGCAGCAGACCCCATTCTACCCTTGTTGAAATGAAAGTATAGGAGGTGAGGATCTTCTTTAATGAGATGGATTTGCAAACTTGGCAGCTTTCCTGATTCACAATACATGTCTCCTTTGCAAAAACATAGAGAGACTGCTTGGACTGCTCCTATTAGTGTGTGAATTGAATTATTTCAATATCGCCGACATGATAATCAGTACTTTTGATCATTAAAATACCATGCAGTGAACTATCCAAATTTGCTTTAACATGCATGAATCTGCAAATTTTTTTAATTGAGAGTTCACACCAGTCATAGAGTCATAGAGATGTACAGCACGGAAACAGACCATTCAGTCCAACCCGTCCATGCCGACCAGATACCCCAACCGGGTGCTCCGGTTTCCTCCCACAGTCCAAAGATGTGCAGGTCAGGTGAATTGGCCATGTTAAATTGCCCGTAGTGTTAGGTAAGGGGTAGATGTAAATGTAGGGGTATGGGTGGGTTACGCTTCGGCGGGGCAGTGTGGACTTGTTGGGCCGAAGGGCCTGTTTCCACACTGTAAGTAATCTAATCTAACCCAATCTAGTCCCACCTGCCAGCACACGGCCCATATCCCTCCAAACCCTTCCTATTCATATACCTATCCAAATGCCTCTTAAATGTTGCAATTGTACCGCTCATTCCATACACGTACCACCCTCTGTGTGAAAAGGTTGCCCCTTAGGTCTCTTTTATATCTTTCCCCTCTCACCCTAAACCTATGACCTCTAGTTCTGGACTCCCCGACCCCAGGGAAAAGACTTTGTCTATTTACCCTCTCCATGCCCCTTATAATTTTGTAAACCACCATAAGGTCACCCCTCAGCCTCCGACGCTCCAGGGAAAACAGCCCCAGTCTGTTCAGACTCTCCCTACAGCTCAAATCCTCCAACCCTGGCAACATCCTTGTAAACCTTTTCTGAACCCTTTCAAGTTTCACAACATCTTTCCGATAGGAAGGAGACCAGAATTGCACACAATATTCCAACAGTGGCCTAACCAATGTCCTGTACAGCCGCAACATGACACTCCAACTCCTGTACTCAATACTCTGACCAATAAACGAAAACATACCAAACGCCTTCTTCACTATCCTATCTACCTGTGACTCCACTTTCAAGGAGCTATGAACCTGAACTCCACGGTCTCCTTGTTCAGCAACACTCCCTAGGACCTTCCCATTAAGTATATAAGTCCTAAGATTTGCTTTCCCAAAATGCAGCACCTCACATTTATTTGATTTAAACTCCATCTGCCACTTCTCAGCCCATTGGCCTATCTGGTCAAGATCCTGTTGTAATCTGAGGTAACCCTCTTCGCTGTCCACTACACCTCCAATAAATGGAATCAATTTAGGAAAAGGGGCAGTACAGAGAGATCTGGGTGTTCTTGTACACCAGTCAATGAAGGCAAGCATGCAGGTACAGCAGGTAGTGAAGAAGGCTAATAGCATGCTGGCCTTCATAACAAGAGGAATTGAGTATAGAAGCAAAGAGGTGCTTCTGCAGCTGTACAGAGCCCTGGTGAGACCACACCTGGAGTACTGTGTGCAGTTCTGGTCTCCAAATTTGAGGAAAGACATTCTGGCGATTGAGGGAGTGCAGCGTAGGTTCATGAGGTCAATTCCTGGAATGACGGGATTACCTTACACTGAAAGACTGAAGCAACTGGGCTTGTATACCCTTGAGTTTAGAAGACTGAGAGGGGATCTGATTGAGACATATAAGATTATGAAAGGATTGGACGCTCTGGCAGCAGGAAACATGTTTCCGCTGATGGGTGAGTCCCGAACCAGAAGACACAGCTTAAAAATACGGGGTAGACCATTTAGGACAGAGATGAGGAGAAACTTCTTCACCCAGAGAGTGGTGGCTGTGTGGAATGCTCTGCCCCAGAGGGCAGTGGAGGCCCAGTCTCTGGATTCATTTAAGAAAGAGTTGGATAGAGCTCTCAAAGACAGTGGAATCAAGGGTTATGGAGATAAGGCAGGAAGAGGATACTGATTAGGAATGATCAGCCATGATCATATTGAATGGCGGTGCAGGCTCGAAGGGCAGAATGGCCTACTCCTGCACCTATTGTCTATTGTCTATGGTCTATTGTCAATTTTGGTGTCATCTGCAAACTTACCAACTGTACCTTTTCTAAAAGCAAATTACTGCGGATGCTGGAATCTGAAACCAAAAGAGAAAATGCTGGAAAATCTCAGCAGGTCTGACAGCATCTGTAAGGAGAGAAAAAAACTCACCTTTCGAGTCTAACTGACCCTTTGTCAAAGCTAAAAAAAGGGGAGAATTAGGAAGGTATTTATACTAGGCTGAAAGAAGGTGAGTCATGGCTCCAGAAGCAAAGGTAGCAATAAAGAGGTGATAATGACAATGATTATAGGGAGATTAGGAGCTGTGAATGACCAAGGCTGAAGCCAGTGCTATGTGACAAAATATGGGGGGGATGGGTGAAGCAGAGGCAAAATGGAAAACAGGGGAGAAGGGTAGCAAAGGGGGAAGAGGAGAGGAAAAAGGTGATGAGAGAGTGGGGAGCGAGAGAAAGAGAGACAATCAAAAAATATGAGGTACAGAACAGTGAAAAAAAAATTTAAAAAGATAAATGAAATAAAATTACGGAGCAGAATGTAAACAGAGGGGTCGAGATGGGATAATCATCTGAAGTTGTTGAATTCAATGTTGAGACTGGCAGGCTGTAAAGTGCCTAGTCAGAAGATGTGAATATAGAAGGAATGATTAGTAAGTTTGTACCTTTGCTACCCTTCCCTGTTTTCCATTTTGCCTCTGCTTCACTCATTGCCCCCCCCCCCCCCCCCCCCCACCAATCCCCCACATATTTTGCCACATAGCACTGGCTTCAGCCTTGGTCATTCATAGCTCCCAATCTCCCTATAATCTCTCTATGCACTCTCCTTATCACCTCTTTATTGCTACCTTTGCTTCTGGAACCATGACTCACCTTCTCTCAGCCTAGTATAAATATCTCCCTATTTCTCCCTAAATTAGCTTTGACAAAGGGTCAGTTGGACTCGAAACATCAGCTCTTTTCTCTCCTTACAGATGCTGCCAGACCTGTTGAGATTTTCTAGCATTTTCTCTTTTGATACCAACTATATCCAAATCATTTATGTAAATGACAAAAAGTAGAGGACCCAGCATCGATCCTTGTGGCACTCTACCGGTCACAGGCCTCCAGTCTGAAAAACAATCCTCCACCACCACTCTCTGTCTTCTACCTTTGAGCCAGTTTTGTATCCAAATGGCTATTTCTCCCTGTATTCCATGAGATCTAACCTTGCTAATCAGTCTCCCATGAGGAACCTTGTCAAACGCCTTACTGAAGTCCAAATAGATCACATCTATCACTCTGCCCTCATCAATCCTCTTTGTTAATTCTTCAAAAAACTCAATCAAGTTTGTGAGACATGATTTAAACCTCCTTGTGTGATGTGATATTTTTTCATGAATAGAAAGTTTGTTGAGAGACAGGAAATAAAGAACAAAGGAAAATTCTCCAGTCTCCAACACTTCCTCTGGCAGCCCATTCAATATATGCACCACCACCTGTATGAAAATGTTGCCCCTTAAATCCCTTTTATAACTTTCTCCTTTCAGCTTAGACCTATGTCCTCTAATTTTGGACTCTGCTCCCTTGGGAAAATCACCTTGGCTGTTCACCCTGTCTATCCATGCCCCTCATAATTTTATAAACCTCTATAAGGTCACCCCTCAGCCTCCAACACTTCAAGGAAAATAGAGCCAGCCTATTCAGCCATTCCATATAGCTCAAATCCTCCAACCTCAGCAAGATCCTTGTAAATCTTATCTGGACCCTTTCAAGTCATTATTTCAATAGAATGGGAGACCAGAATTGAACGCTGTATTTCAAAAGTGGCCTAACCGATGTCAATATAGCCACAATATTACATCCCAACTCCTGTCCTCAATGCACTGACCAGGAAAGGCAAGTGTACTGAACACCTTCATTACTATGTCAACGTGTGACTCTACCTTCTGGGAACTATGAACCTGCACTCCAAGGTCTTTTTGTTCAGTAACACTCTTCAGCACCTCACCATTAAGTTAAGACTTCCTGCCCTGATTTGCCTTTCCAAAAGGCAGCAACTCACATTTATCTAAATCAAACTCTCTCTACCACTTCTCGATTCATTGGTCCATCTGATCGAGGTTCCATTGCACACTGAGATCACCCTCCTCACTGTGCACTACACCTCCAATTTTGGTGTCATCTGCAAACTTACTAACCATTCCTTCTATGTCCACATCTCTAAATCATTTATATAAGTGACAAAAAGTAGTGGACCCAGCACCGATCCTTGCGACAGGCCATTGGTCACAGACCTCCAGTACGAAGACCAATCCTCCACCACCACCTCTGTATCCAACCTTCTAGCCAATTTTGGATCCATCTCCAGGGGTGTAAGGTTCTGCTGTGGGTCATATGACTGGACAGACTGATTCACAACCTGGAGATCTTTAGGCAACTGGGTAAAATGTCCCACAAGTGGTATCCAGAATGTAGGATTTGCATTTTTCCGTTCTCTGCTGCTGTTCTATCCCAGCATTACAATTTTTGGACTTTAAGCTGACAGGCAAGTTGTCACCATTCTGAATGATTGGTAACAAGTTCCTCCCAGTGAATAATGTCATTGTTGAAGTGCTTCAGGAAGAGCTTCAGAGGGTCTTCATCAGGTTTTCCATATCATCCCCTGGAACACTCACCTTATGAAAGTTGAGAAAATCGACATGGTGAAGAAGATGGTTTTCAAGTGCATAGGCGTAATGCCTATGAAGTTGATTTTGCAAGAGTTTTGCATGGATGATGGTGGAATTGTTTTTAAGAAGGACAACAGCATTTGGTTAATGTTCCCCTCATTGAATCTGGAGGATAAATCAAACATTGTTAGTGGAAATTCTCAAACACTTGATTAGTCCAGATTCCATTGGAATTGACCTGCAGAGATCCTTAATGCAAACACTTGCTGTTTTAGTTTGTTGAAGGTTGGCACAGCTAAGCCAGTGTTGGAGCTTCTTGTTTAAGCATGGCCTTTTGAGAGCGGTGGCTGCCAAATTATGGGAAGTGTTCAACATACTCTAGAGATATATAGGGGGTGGAATATTTAGCAGGTTTGAGTTCATAATTGTTGCCTAAGAAAAATAATTTAAAGGACAGGTTGAATTTATGCAGATTGGTTAAATCAAGTATGTTATGCCAAATTGAACAGACTGAGAGGCATCCAAGCTGCATTATTCAAGGGATCAACAGTGCACACAAGCCTTTCCACATCAACCCACAGTAATCCAGGGAGAAGATTTATTGGATTAGACTGTAAAGGGGGTAAAAGCTATTCTTCAGCTAATCAAAGCCTTGGTTAGACCATACATTAATTATTTGGAGCAGATTTGGGTGCCACCATAAAAAGGATATATTGATCCTATAGGAAATGCAATGCAAGTTGACCAGAATTATATACACTGGCTCCATGGATTTTGTTTCTCCCAAATGAAATTAGGTTGTGAATTACCGTATATACTCGTGTATAGATCGAATATGAAGATGGAATTTTAAAGCTGAAATTAGGGGGTCAACTGATACACAAGGTATTGTTTTCGAGGGGATGAAATTCATGTTTGTTATAAGTCAAAAAATGGAGAAACAAGAGTCAGATCTCTACGTAATATAATAAACAACAAAAGGAAAAGTGCTAAAACAATTATAATACTTTCAAACTATATAGGTCAATATCTACAGTGGTTGAGTATAGGACACATGGTGAAGAAAACAGTTTGTACCTCAAGTCTTGATTGTCATTTGCATTTCATCTTTGAGTAGTAAGTGCGTTTTTAAGTACTAGCGAGAGAAAGGCGATCACAAACAAGACAATATCCATTTGGGCATTTAAATGGGATACTTACCTACCGGGTAGCCTCCTGGTCCATAGTTCTGTAATATGTTTGGGCCGCAGTAAACTATGGAAACAGACTTCGTAGATTACAGTAATTCTGAAAACCTGGAGTGAAATGTGATGGCTGGTGGACTTGAAAACCCGTAACAGAGCAGTACAGCCAGCAGACTGGAAAGCCGGAGCGGAGCACAACGGGCAGGTACACTGACTCATAAATGTTGATCTGTAACTGGGAATGGGGTCAACTTATACAGAAGATACAAGGAAAATACTATTTTTTTGGCCAAAAATAAGGGGTTTACTTATACGTGAGATCGACCTATACGCAAGTGTATACGGTAGTCACAGTCTCATTGAGTGAATGGGCTCGAAAGGCTAAATAGCTAACTTCTACATTCCTTTGTTGTGCAATCATTCACGTTTTTTTGCACAAGACGACTATTTCAATGCACTCTTAGGTTAGGTCTCACACTCTACACTTCATAAATTTGAGGTTATTTAACCCTCTGCTGTCTTTACTCATACCAAATTCTGTTCCCCTCTTCCCTGCCATCACTGACTTACGTTGGTGTCAAGTCAAACAATGCTTTGATTCTAAAAATTTTCATCCTGCCTTTCAAACTCCTCTCTGGCCAACATCACCCTATCTCTGTAATTTCCTTCAGCCCTACTAGGTCTGTGGTATTCGCCCTCAACAAATTCTGGTCTTTTGCACTCCACTATTGATGGCTTAGGTGTACACTCTGGAATTGTCACCCTAAATCCATATGACTTTCTATCTCTTTCCGACTTTAGGAGGCTCTGGAAAACCTAACCCTTTGATTGAACATTTGGTTATTTTCTCTAACATTGCCCTATGTAGCTGAGTGTCTAATTTTGCTTTGCAATTTTTCTGTGAAGTGCCTTGGGACATTTTGTTGCACTATAAATACTATATAAGTGCAAGTTAGTGTTGTCATTTAATATGTTGAGCAAACAGAACATTCCTTTTCTAAAATAACATCAAAATTATAGCAAATAGTAAAATAGACTTTGCTTGGAAAAGTTATAATATCAACTAGGAGAAAGTGAGGACTGCAGATGCTGGAGAAAAGAGCTGAAAAATGTGTTGCTGGAAAAGCGCAGCACGTCCGGCAGCATGCATGGAGCAGGAGGCTTATGCCCGAAACGTCGATTCGCCTGCTCCATGGATGCTGCCTGACCTGCTGCGCTTTTCCAGCAACACATTTTTCAACAAAGTTATATCGCCTTCCCTATAATCGATAGGCATACCATATATTACAATGCATGAAAATAATTTTAAAAGCTGCAACTTGATCTTGGGTATGACATTTTCATGGTAAATAGGTTAAAACTATGTAATTCTTGCAAGTTCACTGAAAACATGAAAGAGTTTTGAAAAAATACCGTAGGTTTTGCTCAAAAGTGACATGTTTCATCAAATTATGTTGTGTGCCTCCTTAGGCGCATGATCCGTGTATTATTTAACTGTCTTGTCCTCACCAGAATAAACATTTTATATAAAGGAAATGTGCAGTCAAAGGGTTATCACAATTCTATAGACCTTCGTATGGATTTGATTCATTTCTGTGCATGCCATTTATTGAGAAGTATGGTCTTCTTGAAAAAAATCAGCAGTCAGATTGTAGAGCCCACACGTATGATTGTGAAAGTGACCATGGCAACCTCTTATCTCAAATTGTGTTGGCAATTTTATGAATATTTGAAAACACAATATAATTGTGAAGCAGCATTGTGCTATTTACTCAGCCCATTGAATGCTGACTTCTGCTGGAACAGCATTAAGCAGATATTGTGTAAAACGGAGATGCTTTGTATATAGTGATCATAAACAACACATCACAACGTGTACTGAAAACAACAAATGTCTCATATTCCCATTTTATTGTCTCTTTTGCTGTGTTTGCCTTCAAATGCAAAGCCATGCCCATTTTGAAAACTGTCATCCTATATGCCCTTGCAGTATTTACAAGGTAATTATAAAGTTCATTATGTGCTCCATTGTCTAACATTCTGTTCTTTGCAATACTAAGGCTTCTGGTATGAAACACAATGTTTATGACTTCTGACACTAGAAAGTTAAATACTTCTTAAGGTGCCATTTGCTCAGCTTGGATCTTATATAAATGCGAAGTCCCTGACTTCAATTTCATTAAAACTTACTTTCTTATCTCCAAAACAAAATTGTAAGTCTGTTTTTTTAAGGAGTTAGAATAAAGGGACAGGCTTTAGCAATGTAAACAAAGATACTGCCATGAGGGGAAGATAGATGCCAAAATGTCAGTAGCCCACAAACTAAGCCATTAAAGGCAGCTTCTATTCTTCCAAGTAGAAGCTGATGGCATTAGCGAAATACTTTTTTTGTATAGCTAGCATCATTTGAGGTGACAGGTTTACTATAGAAGAAGAGGAGAATTAATCACTTTATCTATGAAGAAGTTTGACCCAGAATGGGTCATTTGACTCACAATGATAACAGGCTTTCCAGTACTGTAAGATTGCACCTATGTGGCACTATGGAGGAGCAGTACTATAGCCTCAGGGACTGTCACTCAGTCCATTCACACTACATGTGTGATGCACTGAGATATCTCAATAAATGCCCACTATCCTGACAGCACATGATGATTTTACCCAGTTAACAATTCCAACCATCTATGAACTTCCAGCCACAGGGTGGCTGTGGGAGACCCAGCAACTTCCAGTCCCTTCCATTATAGGGGCTTATGACCACTTTCCATCATCTTGCCTCACAAAGTCGAGGACCTACATTAAAAGTTATGGAGTCACCTGCTACACTGGAGCAAACCATTGGGTTAATAGATTCCTGAAACAATGATTTTATGACTTGGTTTACGGCGTGCCGGGGACAGTGGTAGTGGAATTTGTGCATGAAACGTCCAAGATAGTCTCCATGCAGTACACTGTATCCTTTATTGTATTAACAATTATGAGGGTCCCAGGCAATTCCTCTCTGTGATCCTGAGGACATATCATTGGCAGGTGGAGAGGAGGAGAGGAAGAGGAAGGGAGGAAACCACATATCCCAAATGTAACTGGATAGAGTGAAAGGGACCATTTGTGACTCTTTGCTTCAGTCAAATGGAACTTCGCCAGTATTTACATTAATCCGCCATTTACAAATAATATATCCAGAATTAGACACCATGTCACAAACTCTCTTGAGCCTGCTTCAAAATCACATCAATTATCACGTAATGTCTTCAAGCAGCCAGTAATAAATAATACAAAAAAGCTAATAAATTGTTTGTATTTCCTTCGTGTCTGTCTTGCTGTGATCTTGTCCGATCCAGTGGTCCTATGTAATGCTATCCCAGATGCTGGAACATGGCAGATGGAAGACTGCTGACCTTCACTGGGAGAGCTGCAGCCAACCTTGCAGGGCAGCCTTGAGTAACTGTGAGCCTTGAGAAGCCCAGCTTTGGACTGCACCACTTCGGGCGGCAGCAGATTGAGCTAACTGACAGACAGCAGCAAGGCGGATGGTGGGAGGATGAATATTGTCATCCTGTGAGAGGAGGGTGGGTCATGTTCCACAGTGCCACTGTCACTGCTACAAATCAGGTTGTACCCTCTACCTGTCTTCACCTATTCCCACTCCATCACCCTGTCTCCACCACCCCCTTTTTTTGCAGCTTCCCCCAAACACATCCCCAATCCTGAAGAAGGATTACACCCAAAAAGTCGACTTCTCCACCTCCTGATGCTGCCTGGCTAGCTGTGTTCTCCCAGCCTCCTGCCTGTCTATTTTGATTCCAGCATCTGCAGTGTTTTTGTCTCTAATAAAGCATCATCTCGGCATCCATGGTGGTATCTGTCTGTACCTGGCTGGTCATGCTTTGAAACTGCAAACCAGCAGCCAGTAATCTGATTACTTCCGTCTGATTTTCCACTGCAGTGCAGTTACCTCAGCAGATTTGTAATCAAAGCTGAGACTACAGTCATCAAATACTCCCTACACAGCAGAACGTGTGGGCTTCAGACTCTCCACAATATCCTCTGATCTACAGGAGCTGGGTTCCTCATGCTTGTAGTCCTGGTGGCTACATACACGTTCCTGGTAACATATCACATCAGATTCCAACTCTAAACTATCATCAAAAGTTCACATAGTTCTGGTACCTTTTCCAAGAATGTTTTTTTCCAAGAATGCCCTTGATTTGGGGAAAACACCACAATATTGGAGATAGCAAATGTAACTCCCACAGAAGTCAGGAAACTACAGGTCAGTGAATGTAACATCTGTCCTTGGAAATAAATGATAAAGCCTATTATTAAAGAAGTTATAATAGGATATTTGATAGGTTTAATACATAGACAACATTATTTGTGAGAGAAAAATCATGTTTGATTAATCTGTTGGAGTACTTTGCAGAGTAAACACGTTGTGGAAAACAGGAAATGGATGTGTGCAGTATACTTATATTTGCAGAAAGTATTTGATAAAGTGTCACATCGAAGGATATAGCAGAAATAAAATCTCATGCTGTAGTAAGTGGCATATTAATATGGGTAAAATTCCTGGCTGACAGGAATTAGAGAGTAGGGATAAATGGGTCTTCTTTAGGGTTGCAATGAGTGTGTGTACCACAGGGATTGAGGTACTGGGACCTCAACTGTTTCCAATTAATATAAATGACTTTGAAACTGCAGAAGGTATGATCCCCAATAACACAAAGATAGGGCAGGAAATAAAGTCTGACGAGGACATAAGGATTCTGCAGAGGGACAGAGACAGATAAATTGAATGGGTAAAGATATGCCAAATAGAGCATATTGTGGGAAAATATAAAATTGTTCATTTTGGGAGGAAGAATGAGAAAGAAGCATATTATTTAAATGGTGACAGATTGAAGGTTTATGAAATGCAGAGGAATCTGGGTATCTAATGGGTGAATCAAAAGAGGTTAGTAAGCAGGAATAGCAAGTAATTAGGAATGCTAGTAGAATGTTATCATTTATTGTGAGAGGAATTGAATTTAAAAGTAGGGAGGTTATATTTCGGTTTTACAGGATTTTGTTGAGACCATATCTGGAGTACTGTGTTGGTTATCTTACTTAAGAAGACATATAAATTCATTGGAAGCAGTTCATAGAAGGTTTGTCAAACTAATACCTAAGAATCTTCAGGTAGTCTTCTGAAGAACTATTGGATAGACTAGCCTTGTGTTCACTGGATTTTTACAACAGTAAAGCAAGGTGAGACTAAGGGCTTTTAAAATAGTAACTTGCTAAGAGTGAGAATTCAACAGTCAGTACAAATAGCTGTAAAAGCAGGTTCAAAAATTGCTTTGTAAGCTGTGGTGGTCAGTGACAATGACAACTTCTCATATTGGATTAATTGGTACCACAGAATGGTTCCTTAGGCCATTTAAGATGGCCGTTAAAAGTTAGTCACATTACTACATGTCTAGATTCAAATGTAAACTAGGCCAGGTAAGGATTGCAGATTTTCTTCTCTGAAGAGCATTCATGAACCAAATGGCTCTTTATGGCAATTAGCGATTGTTTCATGATCTCTATTACTGAGACTGGCTTTCAATTCCAGATTTTATTAAACTAAATTCTACCAGCTGGCAGGGTGGAACTTGAGCCAGTGTTGTTACAGCAATGGCCAGGCCATCTGGATTCCAAGCCCAATGGCATCACCAGCAAGCTCTATTAGCCCAGCCACCTCTTAAATGAGCCACCAGAAACCAGTACAAAAAAAAAGTACTTTCTTGTGAACTGAAAATTAAATTTACATTCTTGATTTATTAAATTGCAAGTCAGTTGGCAGTTACCTGTGAAGTCAGTTGCAAGTTGGTCACCAGTCAAGGGTTAATTAGATACTGTGGTTGGAGGCTGTAGGTATGACATGTATTCTGAGAGTTAGAACAGAAGACAGAAAAAAATGTTTACACAAAGAGTTCTGAGACATTTTTCTTTTAGTATTACTCGCTGACGCAGAAATAATGATACCCATTTAGGTGGGATTGAATTATGGAGAAAGGGAAATGGAAATGCAATGAGTAAATATGTTCATTATTTTCTCACTAGATCAGTAAATGCTGGCATGGACTGATAATGCTGAATAGACTGTTTCACATTCACATTCTAGGTAAAATTAATTGGTCATTTTGTCATGTCGCATTACAGACACCATAAGAAATGCAATTTCTCTTTTTTCTAAACTACATTATCCATCAAATCATCAATAACTCATTTTGACTCTTGCTAGAGCCTTAATCCACAGCATATTTTAAAAAAAAAGTAACTGGTGTCAACTATCAGTGTTTTAAAAGAGAACTTCTGCATTGTTTTGATTTATAGGCTTGTTGGTGGAACATTTGCACAAGCAATGGATTAAGTTTTTTTGTTGGTATTTACGTAAGGTCTACTCATTATGAATGCTAGGGTGAGTTTCAAAGATACAAATATCTCAGCGGGGACTCTTTAAGCACATTCTCTATAAAATTAAGAATTAGAAAACAGACAGTGAGATGAGATTGGTCTAGTGACAAATAGGATAGACATGTAACTTATAACAGGAGGAATCACCTGAGGGTATCATGATGTAGTTTACTAACATATAAGGTCAATTACAATAGAATGACAATAAAAGAGTAGCAGTTCTTTACCGTTGTCGTATCCCTGTTTCAGTTGCCCATCCCTGTCACCCAGTATGAGATCACTTGTAAAGAATAACAGCAGGTTCTTTTTTGCTCATCAGATATTACAGTTTGGTTGAAAGATTGCTATTTGTTGCAGCTTTCTGTAGTATTATGCACTGTCAATATCTTTAAAAAGATCTGAATTGCCCTTTACTGTTAAAACATGCGGTGAAGCACTGGTCTGTAATTTGAAACTAGTTGCACACAATAAACAGTTGCACACCACTTCAGGCTTTTTTATGGTGCATAAATGTAGATGTAAATGTAAATTTTGTGGATTACAGCTGGAGTTGTCAAGTATTATTTAACAACCTGGACATTTGTAAGCTATGAAAGCACTTGACATAATGAGGTAGACAAATCATTGTAAGTGATAGGTCTCCATACTGCATACAGTACATTGGCAGGAAGGTGTTGGTGTCTTCTGGTATTGGCAGCATCTATGGAGAGAGAAGCAGAGTAATATTTTGAGTCTGGTATGACTGTTCCTCAGAATTGTTATGCTAAGGCGAGTGGTTGAGTGGAAGGCTGTGAATTGATATTCGTTGTAAAAGCAATTACCTATTATTGCCATAGGAAGCTATCCTGAAGCTCTCAATACCAGATAGCATAGCCTACCTTTCCCTTCTTTTCTGGAACACACTGTTTAATAGAAAATTATTTTCTGTCTGAACAAAGAAGAAAGGGACTTATTGCCCTCATAAAAATCTAGTAACCTTTCTGTAAGAACAGCCCTTTAATGGAACAAACAAGTTATGTGATGATCCATACTCCTTTTAAGCTGGAGTAAGTTTTAAAGTTGTACAGCAGCATACCCTGAACCGGACAGGATCACAGAAAAAAGTGGTTTATGTTGCTAAATCTTTCTGAGGCTTAGGTTAACTCATCGTTTTAGAAAGTTGGAAATCCCAGCCAAGTTGGCCAAAGATCCAATCCAAAAATCCAGATTGAAATATCTGTTACATGGAAATGTTTGACAGTTGTTAGACCCCATTCAATTAACCATGCACAATTGGAATTTGGAAGCAGGCTCAATTTGGAAGTTTTGTTCATTTGTGTCTTTCCTAACAAAATAATTGAACTGTACTTGAAGTTAATGGAATTTCATCAAAATTACTGTCTATAGGCATGACTGTCTGCAATAGATTTCTTGAGAAGGGAAAATCAGAAACATGTTTCAAGATTGCAGCTGTGCACAACTCACTAGCTGCCCATCTGTAACATTTTTATTGCAGTTCTAAATGAGGGATTAACATCAGCACTTGAATATTATGGCTTAACTCTCAATGCATCTATAGAATCTCATTTGCAAGGCAATGTCAGGTGCTTTTGGTTTTATTATTTGTGGACAAAGGTGTTAATGTTATACATAAACCCTTCCAGCCTTGGTTCAAACATGAACAAGATAGCTGAGGTGAGATTGACAGCCCTTGACATCAAGGCCACATTCAGCCGGGTGTGACATCAAGACCCTGAATCAATGCATACTGGGGAAAACTCTCTGCTGGTTGTCCCAATCATTTTCAGCTGCTTCATTAATGATCTTCCCTCTCTCATAAGTAAGAAGTGGGAATATTGACTGATGATTGCACACAATGTTCATATTATTCACTACTCCTCACATACTGAAGCATTTCATATCCAAATGCAATAGATCTGGACATTTTCCATGTTTGGTCTGACAAGTGGCAAGTAACATTCATGCCACACAAAAGCCAGGCTATGACCATCACCAGTTAGAAACAATCTAATCACACCTTGATATTACCTAGATTGTCATTGTCTTTGGGGATACTATTGACCAGAAACTCAACTGGATTCACTGCAAAAAAAAACAGTGGCTTTAAGAGCAGTTCAAAGGCTAGGAATACTGCGGCAAGTAAGTCACCTTCTGACTCCCCAAAGCCTGTTCACAATCTATAAGGCACAAATCAGAACTGTGATGGAATACTTCCCTCTTGCCTGGAGGGGTGCAGCTCCAACAACACTCAAGAAGCTTGACCACCATCCAGGACAAAGCAGGCCACTTGATTGGCACCACATTCTAAAAGCATCCATTCCCTCCACCACCAACACTCAGTAGCAGTAGTGTGTACTACCTACAAGATGCACCGCAGAAATTCACCAGAGATCCTCAGGCAAAACCTTCCAAACCCATGACCATTTCCATCTAGAAAACAAGGGCAGCAGACTCATGGGAAAAGTTCCTTCAAAGCCACTCACCATCCTGACTTGGAATATACATGTATTTGGAAAGGCAAGGACTGATTAGGGGTAGTCAATATGGCTTTGTGCGTGGGAAATCGTGCCACACTAAATTGAGTTTTTTTTAAAAAGTAACAAAGAGGACTGATGAAGGAAGAATGGTGGATATGATCTACATGGACTTCAGTTTTTGAAGGTTCTGGATGGTAGACTGGTTAGCAAGTTTAGATCACATGGAATTCAGGGAGAACAAGCCATTTGGATACAGAACTAGCTCAAAGATAGGGTAATGGTAGAGGGTTGCTTTTCAGACTGTGACCGGCAGTGTGCCACAAGCATCGGTGCTGGGTTCATTACTTTTTGTCATTTATATAAATGATTTGGAGGTGAACGTAAGAGATGTGGTTAGTAAGTTTGCAGATGACACCAAAATTAGTGTAGTGGACACCAAAGAAGGTTACCTCAGGGTAGAACGACAACTTGATCAGATGGGCCAATGGACTGTGGAGTGGCAGATGAAGTTTAATTTAGAAAAATGTGAGGTGCTATATTTGGGATATGGGCCAAATGCTGGCAAATGGGACTAGATTAATTTAGCATGTCTAGTTGGCATGGACGAGTTCGACCAAAGGGTCTGTTTCCGGGCTGTACAACTCTATGACCCTATGACTCTATATCACTGTTTTAAATATCACTGGAACAAAATTTAGGAAAGGCAAATCAGGGCAGAGCTTATACACTGAATAGAATGGATCTGGAGAGTGCTGCTGAACAAAGAGACCTTGGAATGCAGGTTCATAGTTCCTTCAAAGTAGAGTTGCAGGTAGCGAGGATAGTGAAGAAGGCATTTGGTATGCTTTCCTTTATTGGTCGGTGCATTGAGTGTAGGAGTTGGGAGGTTATGTTGCAGCTGTACAGGACATTGGTTAGGCATTACTTCTGGAATACTGCATTCAATTCTGGTCTCTTTGCTACAGGAAGGATATTGTTAAACTTGAACGTGTTCAGAAAAGATTTACAAGAAATTTGCCAGAGTTTGAGCTGTGGAGAGAGGCTGAATAGACTGGGGCTATTTTCTCCCCAGCATTGGAGGCTGAGAGGTGACTTTATAGAGGTTTATAAAATGATGAGGGGGCATGGATAGGATGAATAGCTAAGGTCTTTTCCCCAGGATAGTGGAGTCCAAACCTAGAGGACATAGGTTTAAGGTGAGAGGGGAACAACGTAAAAGGGACCCAAAGGACAACTTTTTCACACAGAGGGTGATACATCTATGGAATGAACTGTCAGAGGATGTGGTGGATCCAGTTACAATTACAAAATGTAAAAGGCATCAGGATGGGTACTTGAATAGGAAGGATTTGGAGGAATATGGGCCAAATTTTGCCAAACCAGCCTAGATTTATTTAGGATATCTGGCTGGCATGGATGAGTTGGACTAAAGGGTTTGTTTCCATGCTATACAGCCCAATGACTCTATATCACAGTTGCTTCACTGTTATTGGGACTAATTCTGGAATTTCCTCTGTAACCATTTTTTAAATTATTCATTTTATGGGATGTGGGCGTTGCTGGTTGGCTGGCATTTATTGCCCGTCCCTAGTTGCCCTTGAAAAGGTAATGGAGAGCTGCCTCCTTGTACTGCTGCAGCATGGACTATAACAGGTCAAGAAGACAGCTCACTACCACCTTCTCAAGGGCAATTAGGGACAGGCAATAAATGCTGGCCAGCCAGTGACATCCACCTCCCACAACTAAATTTTTAAAAAATTTATTTGAGAATTAGTCATCACTTTACTTTGCAATCTCAGGTCATTTTTTAAAAAATTCATTGCACTGTGCTATTCTTTACTGTAAAGTTTTGTAGCATTCCTGTGTAAAAAGCAAATGAAGGTAACACCCATTAGACCAAGATAAAATGTACCATCATTTTATTTTATGTAACTAAATATTGGTAATTTCATAAATTTTTCACATTCTGCTTTACTTCCTTCTCAACCCATTTTGCTTTATTTACTGTCATGAGTTCAGAGTACTGAATACAGTAACAACTTCAATCCACTCTGTGAGGGCAGTGTTTTCATTACAATTCAGAAGCAGAAATTGATGGAAAAACTCTGCAGCACCATCCTAATACCATTTGTGAAGAGAAAGCAGAGTTAATGTTTCTACTCTGGTGAACATTCTTCAGAACTGCTTGTAGCTAGCAAAAAGTCGGTATATATTCTGAAGGTGGAGTGGGGAGTGGGGAGAGAAGTAAACAGTAGGTGGAGATGGAGCCCAGAGAGTGAGAACAACAGTCGGGCTGAGAAAGGACTGGATAATCGTCAGCCTAGGAAAATGAATAGCAGCTAATTGGGACTGTTGTAACTGACAGCTTGTATAATGACAGCGCCTGGTGTGTGGGGACTGGGATAAGGACATGGAAGAAAGTGCTTGGACTCTAAAATCATTGAACTTGATATTGAGTCCAGAAGGCTGTAGGGTCCTCAAGAGGAAAATGAGATGCTATATGCAGATAATTGGATTCTGATTTCTAGCATCCGCAATTCTTTGTTATTTTTTCATTACAAAGATTCCTTGGAGATAAATTCTGTTTATTTTTCATGGCTCAGTGCAGTGGATGAGCGATATGGTAAAGCTCACTTGAAAAAATTCCCAATGTATAAGCATAAGAATGCTGAAAGAAAGGTTCAGACGCTTGGGTAGTTTGTGCAAGTCCCTCTGGTATGCCCCTGTCTATTATGTGTTGCAACATTATCCAACCCAGTGAAACCTTCAATTTGTTATGCTGGAGAAAGATTGCAATACAGATGCTGATCCCATAGAGAGAGAATATGAAGTGTAAAAGGACGCAGGTGAATCAACACAATTGGAGAGACTGTGGTTTATTTTGTACTCGTTCAATGAAGTATACAGTTTTGCTTGTCAACAAACACTTACAAAGAGACTCTGTGCTGCCCAACCAGTCGTTACAACAAGAGAGTAAGTGAAGTGCACAAATAAACTATTAGTAACTAAAAAGTTTGAAACCTTTGCGAGAAATATTCACTTCCTGAATGAGGCATGAGCAGTGGTGAAAAAGGAAGGAAACGATGACGATAATATTTGAAAATTATAATCTTGAAGTCAAGAGAAAAGTTATGAGCTCCTTAAATGCCTGTGCCAGCCAATGCCCAAATGCTTCCTCTCAGCAACTATTCCATTTTACACTCCATGGTCGCTATCCTCCTCCACCTAGGTCCACCGAGGTCATTATGGACAAACAACCAGCCTCACCACATCGTCATGCTTGTAACTCACACACCACTACAGCCACTCAACACTTCACTTTGGAGCTCAAGGGCACCAATCACCTGCATATTTCTGTCTAGTCACTTTACACAGAGGGTCAGACATGTGCATCTACAAAGGATACATCTTATGGCTTTTAGCTTCCTTTATTAGTATCCATTCACTTTGGAGTCTGTCACACTCTATATACTTCACATGGCTTTCTTAGCCCACACTCACTGACTTTCAGCACTGATTTACAGGCTACCAGCCTCTATCTATTGGTCATATTGCTTTCAACTTCACAGGTCTTTAGTGCTCAGTTACAAGGCTACCAGCTTCTATTGCTTGTATTGCCTTTAACCACAGAATGAGGTAGGCAGCTTGTGACAGTGGGGAACTCTGAACAGACAAGGAAGTGGTTATGTCGCTTTCTGGTACCATATGACCATATCAATGTTGCAAGTGTTAGCAGTTTATATGGCAAATACATGTGCTTTAAACAATTGGTGTTGTGTGGCAGTCAAACGATGCATACTTCACCGCAGTGAAGGGGGGCAGTAACCAGTCAAGGGGTACCGCCAAAGGCAGAATGGGGTCAGTTCAGCACATAGTCCTACCAGAATCCAGGGATCCATGTCCCTGCAGTCCAGGGATTAGACCACAAATAGTTCTGCAGATCGAGTGCCACCAGTCCGGGGGCTGTGAGTAGATCATTCAGGATGTTGTGGAAATATCAGCCTGTGGGGTGGGAGGGTATATCTTTTCCTGCTTGAATCAAAGAGAGACATTGGTTGTGATGGAAGTGCATTAAGGAGCAGTGGGTGATGTTGCACAAACAGAAGAGATGTTGTTGTGTCGCCATTGCATCAGTAGGAAGCACAGAGGGCAGGAAGGCTTGGTATCCTGGGAGGAAGAGCTTGGCTAAATGGATATAATGCATGCAATATTGAGAGTTGTAGTCCATGAGCCTTGGTGAGAGACATGCTTACTGGTAGAATTAGAGTAAGTGCTGGCTTACGAGAGGGAGGTGGCAGATGGTAACACTCAGTATTGCAGATTGCAAAAGATCACTGACCCTTTGCCTGCCCTGCTGGATGTCTCATATCCCCCAAAACAAAGCACTGACCCAGGCTGCAATTTATATCCAGAACTGGCTTGATTTAGTCTCTTGTGGTGATCCGGAGGAGAAAAAGGCTTCCCATCTTTCTACCACTCCATTCATGTAATCTGCAGTACTCCCACCTAAACCGAGTACCCCAAGTACAAATAGAAATACCAACTTGATCAAAACCACAATAATTGTACAAGTTACACTGTAAGCACTCAGAGATGTTGCTTTGGATTCAGAAGCTATGAGTCATTGCTATCTCCATATGATCCCCCAAAGTCTGAAGGCCAATAATTAACCCAGCCATTGAGGAGGCATTGGATGTTACATGTCAAAATTACAGACATTATAAGTGCTACCACTGTCTCCAACAAGCCCATTCAGATAGGGCTGTAGGCATAGTTTAGGATTTATTTGCAAAGTCAGCGTACAGTCCAAACATGCATGATGTTCGTTTGTTGTGGCAAAATATCTAGAGGTCACCAACTGCTTGTTTAGCAGTGACATTCCCTGGGCCTTCTCTCTCAGTTTAGTCCACTCCACTCTAATAGCAAACATTAAACTCTTAGATCTTTGAGCTCTGCAATTAACCCGGCAACAGTTCACCAAATTGTGGGCGGCAGGGTGGCACAGTGGTTAGCACTGCTGCCTCACAGCGCCAGAGACCCGGGTTCAATTCCCGCCTCAGGCGACTGACTGTGTGGAGTTTGCGCGTTCTCCCCGTGTCTGCATGGGTTTCCTCCGGGTGCTCCGGTTTCCTCCCACAGTCCAAAGAGGTGCAGGTCAGGTGAATTGGCCATGCTAAATTGCCTGTAGTGTTAGGTAAGGGGTAAATGTAGGGTTATGGGTGGGTTGCGCTTCAGTGTGGACTTGTTGGACTGAAGGGCCTGTTTCCACACTGTAATGTAGTCTTAAAAAAAATCTAATGTTTTCTGGGCTCAAAATGTAAGTGATGAGCAAAGTGAGAGTGAGAGTCAAAGGCCACTGCAAGCTTTATAAGGGTCTGATGTCATTTAGAGTCATAGAGATGTACAGCATAGAAACAGACCCTTCGGTCCAACCCATCCACGCCGACCAGATATCCCAACCCAATCTAGTCCCACCTGCCAGCACCCAGCCCATTTCCCTCCAAACCCTTCCTATTCATATACCCATCCAAATGCCTCTTAAATGTTGCAATTGTACCAGCCTCCACCACTTCCTCTGGCAGCTCAGTCCATACACGTACCACCCTCTGTGTGAAAAAGTTGCCCCTTAGGTCTCTTTTATATCTTTCCCTCTCACCCTAAACCTATGCCCTCTAGTTCTGGACTCCCCAACCCCAGGGAAAAGGCTTTGCCTATTTACCCTATCCATGTCCCTCATAATTTTGTAAACCTCTATAAGATCACCCCTCAGCCTCCGAAAATAGCCCCAGCCTGTTCAGCCTCTTCCTATCGCTCAAATCCTCCAACCCTGGCAACATCCTTGTAAATCTTTTCTGAACCCTTTCAAGTTTCACAACATCTTTCCGATAGGAAGGAGACCAGAATTGCATGCAATATTCCAACAGTGGCCTAAATAATGTCCTGTACAGCCACAACATGACCTCCCAACTCCTGTACTCAATACTCTGACCAATAAAGGAAAGCATACCAAGCATCATCTTCACTATCCTATCTACCTGCGACTCCACTTTCAAGGAGCTATGAACCTGCACTCCAAGATCTGTTTACTCAGCCAACACTCCCTAGAACCTTAATATTAAGTGTATAAGTCCTGCTAAGATTTGCTTTCCCAAAATGCAGCACCTCGCATTTATCTGAATTAAACTCCATCTGCCACTTCTCAGCCCATTGGCCCATCTGGTCAAGATCCTGTTGTAATCTGAGATAACCCTCTTCGCTGTCCACTACACCTCCAATTTTGGTATCATCTGCAAACTTACTAACTGTACCTCTTATGCTCACATCCAAATCATTCATGTAAATGACAAAAAGTAGAGGACCCAGCACCGATCCTTGTGGCACTCCATTGGTCACAGGCCTCCAGTCTGAAAAACAACCCTCCACCACCACCCTCTGTCTTCTTCCTTTGAACCAGTTCTGTATCCAAATGGCTAGTTTTCCCTGTATTCCATGAGAAGTAACCTTCCCCATCAATCTCCCATGGGGAACCTTGTCGAATGCCTTGCTGAAATCCATATAGAACACATCTACCACTCTGCCCTCATCAATCCTCTTTGTTACTTCCTCAAAAGACTTAATCAAGGTTGTGAGACATGATTTCCCACGCACAAAACTATGTTGACTATCCCTAATCACTCCGTGCCTTTCCAAATACATGTTCCCTCCAACAACACGCCCACCACCGACGTCAGGCTCACTGGTCTGTAGTTCCCTGGCTTGTCTTTACCGCCCTTCTTAAACAGTGGCACCACATTTGCCAACCTCCAGTCCTCCAGTCCTCCAGCACCTCATCTGTGACTATCGATGATACAAATTTCTCAGCAAGAGGCCCAGCAATCACATCTCTAGCTTCCCACAGAGTTCTAGGGTACACCTGACAAGGTCCTGGGGATTTATCCACCTTTCTGCGTTTCACTTCCTCCTCTGTAATCTGGACATTTTGCAAGGTGTCACCATCTATTTCCCTACAGTCTATATCTTCCATATCTTTTTCCACAGTAAATACTGATGCAAAATACTCATTTCGTATCTCCCCCATTTTCTGCGGCTCCACACAAAGGCCACCTTGCTGATCTTTGAGGGGCCCTATTTTCTCCCTGGTTACCTTTTTGTCCTTAATGTATTTGTAAAAGCCCTTTGGATTCTCCTTAATTCTATTTGCCAAAGCTATCTCATGTCCCCTTTTTGCCCTCCTGATTTCCCTCTTAAGTATACTCCTACTGCCTTTATATTCTTCTAAGGATTCACTCAATCTATCCTGTCTATACCTTACATATGCTTCCTTCTTTTTCTTAACCAAACCCTCAATTTCTTTAGTCATCCAGCATTCCCAAACCTACCAGCCTTGCCTTTCACCCTGACAGGAATATACTTTCACCATTTCTTGTCTCATAGATATGTAATTCTGAAGGAACAGAAGAAAAGCTCGCACTGCTAGTTTTCTACTGTCACTCATTGCTATGGTCATCATCTTTTAGTCATAGGTTCTGTATGCTTTTGTCTCTGTTTCCCTAAGTAAAGGCCCCAATATAACAATTCTGTATCACAAACTAATTTTGAACTCACAGCTTCCAGGTTTGTGAGCCTGAGAAATGCTATTCCTTAGATAGGTGTGGCCTCATCCTCTAACTGGGTCACCTGCTTGGTGCATTAGAGACCTCTGCCTGTAGCCTGCTGCTCTATGTCATCGTATGCCAACTTCTACTCGAAGAAGAATTCATAAATATTAAATAGCAGCAGCAATCTTTGATGCTTATCTCATTTGACTGTGAGTGCGTAGTGAAATAGAAGCATGAAGCATTGGAGGCAAGTTTCAAAGGGCCAGCATTCGTTGCAAGATGTGAGAGAATGCTAAACAGAAGTGTGTGTGGCAGAGAAGCTTCCTTGTACTTGGAACAGTGTGACTTTGTAGTCTCAATGATGTTAACCTCAACATTGAGAAGGCAGTGTTGAATGTTTTCTAAGGGTATCAGAAAGTTGGCAGGGTACTTAATCAGCTGGTTGCATTCTCTTGCTGTACTGGTGAGATTATAAAGTTTCTGCTTCCATTTTTAGCAGTGGGGGCTTGATCCTTAATCACAAAATCCCTACACTGTGGAAGCAGGCCATTTGGCCCATTGAGTCCACACTGACCCTCCGAAGAGCATCCCACCCAGATCCACCTCCTTACCCTAGCCCAGTAACCCTGCATCTCCCACAAATTTGATGTAATAAAGATGCTGATATTTGCCTTTCCTTTTCCTTCCAAGTGACATGGCAAAACTCCATCCCTTTTTCTGCCCCACTGTATTTCAGTAAAGACCATTTCATATGGCAATTTGCTAAGTTTGAAAATCTTGTTCTCCTTTGTTAGTTGCAATTTTTGCCACCCGCAGAACCTTCCTCCTTTTAATCATATGCAAATTTACGTTTCTGTTCCACATTCCTGACCTTCCCTCCATGTCATCGTAGATTTTTAAGACCTATGGGTTAGGTCTTGTTTTGGTCAAGATTCCTATTCTATTTCCTACTCAATTATTTACAGGAACTGACCCCAGGCCACTGACAAGCTCAACCTCCTGTGGTGCCAACAGCTAGCAGTCCTGTACCCATCCATAGGGCAATGCACATTTCAAGCCCTGTGCCCTGAGTTCTGTATGGAGACACCAATTTGAGCTGTGTTCATGTAAAGAACATTACGAATGTTGTTCATTGTTAGAATAATTTGAAGTTGTAAGTGAGCCTCCGAATGAAGCACTGGTCTGCTTTCTTTTTATGTGTTTAGGTTTGCTTGGGTTGGTGACATCATTTCCTGTGGCAATGTCATTTCCTGTTCTTTTTCTCAGGGGGTAGTAAATGGGATCCAAGTCAATGTGTTTGTTGATAGCAGTTGGAATACCATGCTTCTAGGAATTCTCCTAGAACAAAGAACATAGAACAATACAGCACAGAACAGGCACTTCAGCCCTTGATGTTGTGCTAACCCATGAACTAATCTAAACCCATCCCCCTACACTATCCTATCATCATCCATGTGCTTACCCAAAGTTTGTTTAAATGCCCCTAATGTGGCTGAGTTAACTACATTGGCAGGCAGGGCATTCCACGCCCTTACCACTCTCTGAGTAAAGAACTTGCCTCTGACAACTGTCTTAAATCTATCACCCTTGAATTTGTCATTATGCCACCTCATACAAGCTGATGCCATCATCCTAGCAAAAAAGACTTTCACTCTCTACTATACCTAATCCCCTGATCATCTTGTATATCTCCATCAAATCTCCTCTTAGCCGCCTTTTTCTCCAATGAGAGCAGACGCAAGTCTCTCAGCCTTTCCTCATAAGACCTTCCCTCCAGACTAGGCAACATCCTGGTAAGTCTCCTCTGCACCTTTTCCAATGCTTCCATATCCTTCATGTATTGGGGCGACCAAAACAATACACAGTATTCCAAGTGCGGCCATACTAGCGTTTTGTATAGTTGCAGCATGACATTACAGCTCCGGAACTCAATTTCTCTACCAATAAAACCTAACACACCGTATGCCTTCTTAACAGCACTATCAATTTGGGTGGCAACTTTCAGAGATCCCTTTGCACACCTACACTACCAAGAATCTTTCCATTGACCTGGTATTCTGCCTTACTGTTATACTTAAAGGGTTCTCCTTTATTCCACCTGCTAAAGAATGCTCATGTCCTGTCCTTGCTCTTCTTAACTCTCTCTTTAAATCCTTCCCAGCTAATCTGCAACTCTCAATCGCCTCATTTGAACCATCTCGTCTCAACATCACATACGCCTCCTTCTTCCTCTTAACAAGAGATACAATTTCTTTAGTTAACCACAGTTCCCTTACCTTCTCACTTCCTCCCTGCCTGACAGGGACATACCTATCAAGGACACACAATATCTGTTCCTTAAACCAGCTCCATATTTCGAATGTCCCCATCCCCTGCATTTTGCTACCCCATTCTATGCATCCTAAGTCTTGCCTAATCGTATTGTAATTGCCCTTCCCCCATCTATAACTCTTGCCCTGTGACATGTACCTATCCCTTTCCATTGCTAAACTAAATGTAACAGAATTATGGTCACTCTCTCCAAAGTGCTCACCTACCACTAAATCAAACGCCTGGCCTGGTTCATTACCAAGCACCAGATCCAGTGTGGCCTCCCCTTTTGTTGGCCCTTCGACATACTGTGTCAGGAAACCCTCCTATACACATTGGACAAAAACTGATCCATCCGACATACTAGAGTTATAGTATTTCTACTCAATGTTGGTGAAGTTAAAGTCCCCCATAATGATCACCCTGTTCCTTTCACTCCTACCCAGAATCGTTTTTCTGATTATCTCCTCCACATCCCTGGAACTTTGCAGAGGCCTATAAAAATTCCCCAGCAGTGTGATCTCTCCTCTCCTATTTCTAACCTCAGCCCATACCACCTCAATAGACAAGTCCTTGTCAAAAGTCCTTTCAGCCACCATTATACTGTTCTTGACTAACAAGGCCATGCCTCCTCTTCTTTTGTCACCTTTCCTGTTCTTAATGAAAGATCTAAACCCTGGAACCTGCAACATCCATTGCTGACCCTGCTCTATCCATTTCTCCGAAATGGCCACAACATCAAAGTCCCAGGTACCTATCCATGCTGCAAGCTCACCTACCTTATTCCGCATACTCCTGGAATTGAAGTAGACACACTTCAAACCAGCTTGCTGTCTGCCAGCACACTCCTGTGACCGTGAAATCCTGTCCATGTCTTCCCTACTCTCATCCTCCTGTGTACTGAAACTACATCTCCGGTTCCCATCCCCCTGCTGAGCTAATTTAAATCCACCCGAATAGCACTAACAAATTTCCCACCCAGGATATTAGTACCCCTCTGGTTCAACTGAAGACCATCCTGTTTGTAGAGGTCCACCTTCCCCAGAATGAGCCTCAATTATCTGAAACCCTCCATCCTGCACCATCCCTGCAGCCACGTGTTCAGCTGATATCTCTCTCTATTCCTTGCCTCACTATCACGTGGAACAGGTAACAAACCAGAGATAACAACTCTGTTTGTTCTCGCTCTCAGCTTCCATCCTAGCTCCCTGTAATCCTGCCTTGCATCGTTATCCCTCTTTCTGCCCATGTCATTAGTACCTATGTAGACCACAACTTGGGGCTGGTCACCCTCTCCCTTCAGGACCCCAAAGACATGATCCAAGACATCATGGACCCTGGCACCTGGGAGGCAACACACAAACCGTGAGTCTCATTGGTTCCCAACAAACCTTCTATCTGACCCTCTAACAATTGAGTCCCCAATGACTAAGATTCTCCTCCATTCCCTCCTTCCCTTCTGTGCAAGAGGGGCAGACTCTGTGCCAGAGAGCTGCACCCCACTGCATGCCTTTGGTAAGTCGGTGCCACCACCCCCCCAATAGTATCCAAAACAGCGTACTTGTTTTTCAGGGAAATGACCATAGGGGATCTTTTTCCCCTTTCGAACAGTTACCCAGCTTTCTTCGTGCCAAGGAGTAACTGCTTCCCTGTAAATCTTATCTATCACAGCTTCTACCTCCCGAATGATCCAAAGTTCATCCACCTCCCGCTCAAGTTCCCGGACATGGTTTTGGAGGAGTGAGGGTTGGGTACCTTCCTGCAGATGTATTTGAATGGGACACCTCACCTCAAACATAATGCAGGAGGAACATTCCTGTCCCTGCACTGCCATTCCCTGCTAGTCCCCTTTTCAGAATGTAGAAAAGAAGAGAAGCTTACGTGATGTGTCATCATGAATGTCTCTGTTTGGCTTGTCCTAGGATGAATGTGTTGTCCCAGTCGAAGTGGTGTCCTTCCTTATCTGTATGTAAGGATACTAGTGAGAGTGGGTCATGTCCTTTTGTGGCTAGTTGATGTCCATGTATCCTGGGGGCTAGTTTTCTGCCTGTTTGTTCGATGTAGTGTTTGTTACCGTTCTTGAAGGTGTTTTGTAAATGACATTAGTTTTGCTTGTTGTCTGTATAGGGTCTTTCAAGTTCATTAGCTGCTGTTTTATTGTGTTGGTTGGTTTGTGGGATGCCATGATGCCAAGGGGTCAGAGTAGTCTGGCAGTCATTTCTGAGAAGTCTTTGATGTAGGGGAGATTGGCTAGGGTTCCTGGACATGTTTTGTTCACTTGTTGGGGTTTGTTACTGAGAAATTGGCAGATTGTGTTCATTGGCTACCTGTTCTTTTTGAATACACTGTATAGGTGATTTTCATCTGCTCTGCGTAGTTCCTCTGTGCTGTAGTGTGTGGTGGCTTGTTAAAATAATGTTCTGATGCAGCCTCGCTTGTGGGTGTTGGGATGATTGTTTCTGTAGTTCAGTATTTGGTCCATACGTATTTGTTTTCCTGTAGATGCTGGTTTGAAGTTCCCCATTGGATGTTCACTCTACTGCGACATCTAGGAATGGCAGTTTGTTGTTGTTTTCCTCCTCTTTAGTGAATTTTATGCCAGTAAGGGTATTATTGATGGTCTTGAAGGTTTCCTCTAATTTGTTTTCTTTGGGTCCACGTGACAGACCCAAAGTTTGGCTTGGATGGTTGACAGAACTATTTGTTTGAGTCTCTGCATTACTGCCTCTGCCAAGAACTCTGATATCGGAGATCCCATGGGTGTTCCGTTGGGTTGTCGGTAGGTTTTGTTATTGAAGGTGAAGTGGGTGGTAAAGCATAGGCCCTCTAGCTTGACGATGTTATCCTTGCTGAGGAAGTTGGTGATGTTTGGTGTATATTTGTTTGGTTCTTCTAATAATGTAGTCAGTGCTTCCTTGGCCAGGTTGATGTTGATGGATGTGAACAGGGGTGTTACATCAAAGGAAATCATTATTTCATCCTCTTCTATCTTGGTGTCTTTGATGGTCTTCAGGAATTCTTGGGTGGAGTGGATGGAGTGGCGTGAATCTCCTACTAAGTGTTTCAGTCTTTTGTTTAGCTCCTTGGCCAATCTGGAAGTTGATGTTCCAGGTAGCAAGACTATGGGTCTGAGAGGGGCTCCTAGTTTGTGAATTTTGGGTAATCCATAGAAGCGTGGTGTGTTGGATCCATCTGATTTCATTTTATGGAAGTCAGTCTTATTTCCTTTCATGTGTATTGAGTGTGTTTCCTTCCTTTTTCCTGCTTTGGTGCGACTATCTGTCTGATGGTTTGCTGGATTTCCTCTGTGAGTTGGTTGTCTTTTAGCATTGTTTCTAATACCGCCAAGAAAGCTTTCTTGTCTACATTCCCAAAGTTGTAATTTAATCCTCTTACTAAGACAGCTTTCTCAGTGTCTGTTAAGAGTCGATCAGATAAGTTTTTTTTATCCATGCTTCTGTATTATCTGTGTTGTTATTTTAGAGTCATAGAGTTATAGAGATGTACAACATGGAAACAACTTCGGTCCAACCCGTCCATGCTGACCAGATATCCCAACCCAATCTAGTCCAACCTGCCAACACCCAGCCCATATCCCTTCAAACCCTTTCTAATCATATACCCATCCAAATGCCTCTTAAATGTTGTGGTTGTACCATTCTCCACCACTTCCTCTGGTGGCTCATTCCATTCACGTATCACCCTCTGTGTGAAAATGTTGCCCCATAGGTCTCTTTTATATCTTTCCCCTCTCACCCTAAACCGATGCCCTCTAGTCTGGACTCCCCGACCCCAGGGAAAAAACTATCCTATCCATGCCCCTCATGATTTTGTAAACCTCTATAAGGTCAACCGTCAGCCTCCGCTCCAGGGAAAACAGCCCCAGCCTGTTCAGCCTCTCCCTGTAGCTCAGATCCTCCAACCCTGGCAACATCCTTGTAAATCTTTTCTGAACTCTTTCAAGTTTCACAACATCTTTCGGATAGGAAGGAGACAAGAATTGCACGCAGTATTCCAACAGTGGCCTAACCAATGTCCTGTACAGCTGCACCTTGACCTCCCAACTCCAGTACTCAGTACTCTTCTGACCATTTTGTGTAAGTTTGTCTCTTGCTTTCTGCAGGTCTGGTTTTTTTGGTTTCTGTGTTTGTCGTTGTCTAATGTCTACTGTTTGTTGTACTGTGTCTATCCATTCATGGTCTGCTGCATTTATGAGTAGAGTTTTTGGCACAAAATGTCCCAGTTATATTTATGAAGTCTATTGAGGGCATCATTATTCATTTCTCTAAGCATTCTGCAGCCGTTTTGCTCTGCTATTCTTTTGGCTAGTGGGGTGTTAAGGGGAGATTTGTATTTAAGACATTTAGGTAGTATCTGTTTCCTTAGGCATTCGTTCAGGCAGTACAGCTATTTGCAGCTTTCAGGCCAGTTTTAGCTTATTGCGCCCATTGACATTAGCAAGTTTAGAGAAGATTTGTAGCTCAGGTTGAGGTTCTGGATGTAGGTTTGCTCACTGAGCTAGAAGGTTTGTTTTCAGATGTTTGGTCAACATACTAGATATTATTAGTGAGCCTCTGGATGAGGCACTGGTTACATGACCACTTTCTTTTTATGTATTTAGGTTTCCTTGAGTTGGTGATGTCATTTGCTGTAGTGACATCATTTTAGAATATAGCATATAGAACATAGAACACCATTTTCTATGGTAATGTCATTTCCTGTTCTTTTTCTCAGGGGGTGGTAAATGGGATCCAAGTCGATGTGTTTGTTGATAGAGTTCCGGTTAGAATGCCATGCTTCTAGGAATTCTCGTGCATGTCTCTGTTTGGCTTGTCCTAGGATGGATGCGTTGTCCCAGTCAAAATGGTGTCCTTCCTCATCTGTATGTAAGGACACTCAACAACAAACCCAAACAAGCAGACAAAACACATCCAGAAACCCTAGCTACTCTTCCCTACATCAAAAACTTCTCAGAAATGACTGCCAGACTACTCAGACCTCTTGGCATCATGGTAGCCCACAAACCTACCAACACATTAAAACAACAGCGAATGAACTTGAAAGATCCTAGACAGACAACAAGCAAAACTAATGTCAATTACAAAATACCTTGCATCAGTTGTAACATACACTACATTGGACAAACAGGCAGAAAACTAGCCACCAGGATGTATAAACATCAACAAGTCACAAAAGGACATGACACACTCTCACTAGTATCCTTACATACAGATGAGGAAGAAAACCACTTTGACTAGGACAACATTGTCCATCCTAGGACAAGCCAAACAGAGACACGCATGAGAGTTCCTAGAAGCATGGCATTCCAACCGGAACTTTATCAACAACCACATTGACTTGGATCCCATTTACCACTCCCTGAAAAGAAAAGGAAATGTCATTACCACAGGAAATGATGCCACCACAGGAAATGACATCACCAACCCAAGGAAGCCTAAACGCATAAAATGAAAGTGGGCCATGCCACCAGTGCTTCATCCAGAGGCTCATTGATGATGTTACCTAGTATGGTGACAAAATGTCTGAAAATGAACCTTCCAGCTCAGTGAGCAAACCTACATCCAGAATAAATGAAATAATGGCATGGTTTCTCAAATAACTAGACTTGTCCTGGAGATTGTGATGTTACGAAATGGGGTAAGCCCTCCTGCTTAACTTAAAACCAGCAACACAGAAAATCTCCTGTGCAGTAGTCTGTAAAAATTTGAGTGGCCAAGAAATATTTAAGGTAAAAATTAACAACTTTATTTCTTAAAGTATAGCAGAGAATAATTAACTAACGCTATGTATAGGTCCTTACTCTAACCTATCTTTTATCTCCCTTCTATAATACTAGTCTGATAAAACTCCCAATTAAGATTTATAAAACAAGACTTCTTATCTCAAAACCAGGCAGCTTTTGTTTCTTTTATTTGGATCTTCCTGTGTGTTGTTTTCTTTTTCTTAGGAATTTCTGTGTCACAGGTTACTGATTGAAAAGGTACCTTTTAAGAGAGCTATTTTTTAGGCAGTCTGTTTACATTCTGGGCTTGGCAGTTCTCCTTTCAACTGTTCAATTTTTCCTGGTCTTATACCCCCCCAAAGCATCGGATTATGTCATTGGCTTTTAAGATTGTCAATATACTAAATACAAACTGGATTGGAATTTGGTATTTTTTCTGGGTATAATTTAAACTGATTGCCCAAATTCAAATTTGTTTTTGTCTCCACGTAGCAAGCTAATCGAGTTGTTCGATCAAGTGTTACATTGTTACCTTATTGAGAACACTTGGTGCTATGTCTGGTAGTTCTACAGCTTTTAATTCTCTTAAAATGCTCTTACATCTTCATAACAGGGACACTGAAAAAAATGTCAATCAACCTAGACTTGGTACAGGAGAAGATAGCTCCAAATTACCCCAGGGTTGGGTCCTTTCATCAAAATAAAGCAGTGTCTCTATTTTGCCAGGTCATTGGTAATGTTAATATTTCCCATTTGGCCTTTTTAAAGGAAGGGGCTCCTGTCTGTTCCTTACATGGCTAACATTGTCAGCTCTTTTGATAGGAGATTCCACTTTTCTAGCTCGGCATGAACCTGGTGAAATTCTGGCAGACAGAACACTGACTGCAATAAGGCATATGAATCCCAGATGGTACAAGTATACCTCTACTTTGGGGAGGAGCATCCATGCAGGGAAAACAGCCTGTATCTTTGGAGCAAAGCTGAACTTGTTCATAAATCGTATAAGGAATGGAGAGTTCAAAAAGAGCACTGTTGAAACCTGGGGGGTGATATGGGAGAGGAGAAGGCTGCTGGGCAACCATACCATCTCTCCGCCCGCCCCCAACCGATATACATTTGTACATTTCAGCTACCTGGGTGGGACAAGCAAGTATCAAAGCTGTGACTTGAGATGTTTTCTGTTGAGTCTGAAATTCCCGGTAGGGTCAGCACTTGGAGGACATTGGAATTGCTAGAATTTTCTATTTGAAATTGAGACCCCCACACATCAGAAAAGCATTTGAGTTATGCCAGAAACTTGGAATGTTGAGAATCCTGTTGGAGGGTTCTTAGTGATTCAAACCTCCTGGTGCATTGGAAGATTGGATAGAATGGACATAGGAAAGTTAATGCTCGTTCATTTTAGAATAGCAAATTGAAATTACTGCATGAGATATCAGTGTACAAATGCTAAATATATATGTTTGTAATCCTACCCTCTAATTTTAGCAAGTAGAGTTATAGACCAAAACATTAATGTGCTAATATCCGTGATATGATTCTTAGAACTTGAAAGACAATTAGAGTCAAATACAAGAGCTAAGACAGCTTCATGGGTTGATATTTTCCCCTTGAAAGTAATGCTAATCTCCACCTCTTTCCTAGCTTCTGTCTATTCTGGGAGGTGATGATCAAGTGGTATTATCACTGACCTGTTAATCTGGTGACCCAAGTCTAGTGACCAAATTGGGGGAATTTGAATTCAATAGAAGTCTAGAATTAGGAGTCTGATGGTCAATGTGAAACCTGTTGTCGATAGTTGGAAAAGTTCACCTGGTTCACTAATGTCCTTTAGTGAAGGAAACAGCCATCCTTATCTGGTCTGGCCTACACGTGACTACAGATTCGCAGCAATGCAGTTGACTCTTAACTGCCCTCTGGGCGACTAGGGATTGGCAACAAATGCTGGTCTCGTGATGCCTTCATGCTGTGAATGAATTTAAAAAGAATTAAAAATTTTGACTCAATTTTCGTTTCCAATTGAAATATTCCTTTAACCCTGGAAAGCAGAAATTACTCATGAACATTTTCATACTGGGAATCAAAGGTGCTGTGTAGGCAGCTTCCTGTGAAGTTTAAAATTTAGCAAGTTTTGAAATGTAAGACAGAATTGTAAGATGTCCTTTTTCTCCCCATCGCATCGTACCTGCAAAGTGTACTAGCATTGCCCATCTGCAAACTATATACAGTTTCTCCAATCATTGGTAGCCAAATATTCATTCTTAATGTGTGAACTTAATATTTTAAGATATATTTTTGTTTAATCATTAATCATTTTTTTCTCTTTTTCTTAGTTATTCCAGACACACTCAGTGCAACATCAGTACCCCAGACCCTGGATAAAGTTGAAGGTGACTCCCTAGAACTGGTCTGTGAAGTATCTAAACAAACAGCACAGCACACACATGTGGCTGTCACATGGTACATACAGAAGGGAAATCAGAACCTCAAGGTCATCTCTCTCACACGAGATTTCATCCTTCGTTCTGGAGATTCATACAAACAAAGGCAGGCATCAGGAAATGTACGATTGGATAAGATTGGAGCGACTTCATTCAAACTCACCATCTATAAACTGCAGGCATTTGATCAAGGAGAGTTCTACTGTGAGGCTAGAGAATGGATCCAAGACCCAGATCGGTCTTGGTTCACCATAGCTACCAAGCGCACTGACAAAACAATTGTGAATATAAAAGCTACTGGTAAGTGGTTGTCATTGAAAAGCTGTGATCACCATAGCTATTATAGGAGCAAGCAGAGAATAATGCATTGTGGGCATATAACATACAGTGTGAGAAAGGTAGCACTAAAATAGTTAGGTCAGGTTCCTGGAGCAACAAGAAATGGTTATCTCCTGAATGCATTCTGAAAGACAGAACACGTTAGCCATTGATGCCAAACAGAGGGTAAGTATGGAGCTGAGTAGAAATATTAGAGAATAGCCATACACAATTACTTATATAAACAATTGGTTAGATAGTAGTGCCCTTAACCTATTTGTCAGTTACATTTAGCTGCACACAACTGAGTTAACATTCAACATTGATAAATTTCTCAAACACCATAGGCTCATGGAAGATACATTAAATACAGAAAGCTGTGTCAGCTTGGCTTCATGAAGTTGGCCCACCCTGGGAGGTTTTATGAACAGCAGAGCTGGATGTTTTCTGCTAGGGGCTACAGACATGTTCTACATGAATTTGGAAAGGCAAGGTCTGACGAGGGATAGTCAGCATAGCTTTGTGGTTGGGAAATTGTATCTCAAAAATTTAATTGAGTTTTTTGAAGAGGTGGCCAAAAATATAGATTAAGGCAGAGGAGTAAAGAGTATAGGTTTAAGGTGCTAGGGGAAAAATTTAAAAGAGACCTGAGGGGCAACATTTTCACACAGAAGGTATTTTTAGATTAGATTAGATTCCCTACAGTATGGAAACAGGCCCTCCGGCCCAACAAGTCCACACCGACCCTCCTAAGCGTAACCCATCCAGACCCATTCTCCTACACTGTATTTACCCATGACTAATGCACCTAACATGATGGGCAATTTATCATGGCCAATTTACCTGACCTGCACATCTTTGGATTGTGGGAGGAAACTGGAGGGTGGTGTGTATATGGAACGAGCTGCCAGAGGAAATGCAGGTACAATTGCAACATTTAAAATGACATTTGGATAGGTAGATGGATAGGAAAGGTTTAGACAGTTATGGGCCAAACACAGGCAAATTGGGAAATTTGGCTGGCATGGACAAGATTGGCCGAAGAGAATGTTTCCATGCTGTATGACCTAACAGGGCAATTAGCATTGTGTCAGTGGTGGATTAATTGCTTGCCACTTGTCACTTAAGTCAAGGTGCCTTCCCTCCCAGTGAATGCCCAGGTAGAGGGCGGGGGACTGGGGTAGAGTTGCTTTTTTTTAAAGCAAAGTGGGGACTACAGACAAGGAGGACACACCCTACAGTTTCCCAGCAATTTCTCCTTAGAGAGTTTTCTTGTCAAGCACTGAGGCCTATTTTTTATTAAAGATGTTTCTGCTGCCATCTGGACTCTGTAGCCCCAACACCTGGTGGTGCTGCTGAGTTTTCAAGCCTCTGTAATAAAAACACGACAGTGGAGAAACTCAGTGGATCTGACAGCATCTGTGGGGGATGGGGAGACAGAGCTAACTTTTTGAGTCCAAAATGACTCTTCAATTCTAATTCTAGAGATGCTCTGCTGAGACTTTTATAAAATGTAGAGCAGAGCTAAGTAAGAACAGTCCCAACTACCCGTAGTGAGGGAGGAAAGGTGGTTAGTGACAATAGTTTGATAAATTGTTAAAGATCACAAGGAGAATGAGCTGGGGAATTGATTGTAATGGTGAGAATATTATGTTACAGTTAAATAGTCATTGGTGAGACCACATCAATTTTGATCTCTTTATTTAAGAAAGGACATAATTGCAACATAAGTAGTTCAAAGAAGGTCCACTCAACTGATTCCTGGTATTAAGTGGTTATCTTAGAGGATAGGTTAGGTCTGTATCGATTGAAGTTTAGAAGAATAAATAGTGTTTCTAGGAGAGACTAGAAATAGGGAACACAACTTAAACAACACAGAATCACAGAATTATTGCAATGTGGAAGGAGCTCATACGGTCCATCCTCCTTGCACCAGCTCGGTTATCTAGTACAGCTGTAATATAAATAAGAAGAAATTTTTCCTTTATCAAATTCTCTTCTCTGTGCTGGAGACAAGGTCATTGAACATTTTTACAACTGTATTAGATGGGTTTTTGATTAACAACAGAGTCAAGTAGGAAGTAGATAGGGAAGTAGGTGGGGGGTGGAGGGGGTGGAGTAGTATTATCGTTAGACTGTTAATCCCAATAATGTTCTAGGGACCAAGTTTCCTATCCAACCATGATTAAAATGATAAAGAATAATGTCTGGAATTAAGGGTCTAATGATGAACTCAAATCTATTGTCAATTGCTACAAAAACCCATCTAGTTTACTCATATCCTTTTACAGACTTCATCACCAGGGGCATATTTTCCTCCCCATCCCTACCTGTGTTCCGCAGAGACCATTGCCTCTGCGACTCCCTTGTTAGGTCCATGCTCCCCCACCAACTCAGCCTCCAGCACCTTCCCTTGCTGCCGCACCCACACCTACTACCAACAACCCCCCCACCCCCCCCGCCTCCCACCATCCCCACCCTCAACCAAGGCCCCAAAGGATCCTTCCACATTCGGCAGAGATTCTCCTGCACCTCAACACAAGTCACCTACTATGTCCGTTGCTCTCTATGTGGTTTCCTCTACAATGGAGAGACAGGATGCCACCTTGCAATATCTGTGGGACACATGCACTAAACAACCCCACCACCCTGTTGCCAAACACTTCAACTTTCCTTCATTTTCAGCCAAGGTTATGCAAGTCCTGGGCCTCCTCCACCACCAAATGCTAGCCTTCCGACGTCTAGAGGAGGAACACCTCATCTTCCGCCTTGGGACCTTCCAGCCACACAGGATCAATGTTGATTTCACCAGTTTCCTCATCTCCCCTACCCCCACTTTATCCTAGATCCAAACCCCCCAACTCGGCACCGCCCTCTGTCCTACCTGTCCATCTTCCTTCCTACCTGCTCCAACCTCCTTTCCGACCCTATCACCATCACCCCCCACCTTCATCTACCTATCGCATTCCCAGCTACCTTCTCCCCAGCCCCAGCCCCCTCCCATGTTATCTCTCAGCCCCCTTGGGCCACCTCCACATTTCTGATGAAGTGCTTATGCTCGAAATATCAATTCTCCTGCTCCTCGGATGCTGCCTGACTGGCTGTGCTTTTCCAGCATCACACTTTTTAACTCTGATCTCCAGCATCTGTAGTCCTCACTTTCTCCCTAATCATGTCCTTTAGGAAAGGAAACTACCAAACTTACCTGGTCTGACCTACGTATGACTCCAGACCCTTAGCAATGTGGCTGACTCTCAACTGCCCCTCTGGGCAACTTGGGATAGGCAATAAATGCAGGCCTAGTCAGCGATGCCCTCATCCCATGAATGATCAAAAAAAAATAAGTAGAGGTGCCACAAACACATCAATCATGGTCTTATTAAAAGGCTGAGCAGGTTCAAGGCAAGGTTGCCGATTTCTCAATTTATTATGTTCTAGGAATCTTTTTATTCAGTGATTGGTAATTAATAGAACCCACTAGCCATGAGGGTGAGGGAAGTGATTTCAAGAGGTATTTGGGCAGGCATTTTAGGGGAAATAGACTTGCAGGATGGTGGCTCAGTGGTTAGCACTGCTACCTCACAGTGCCAGGGACCCAGGTTCAATTCCAGCCTCTGTCTGTGTCGAGTTTGGACATTCTCCCCGTGTCTGTGTGGACTCCCTCAGGATGCTCCAGTTTGCTCCCACAGTACAAAGATGTGCAGGTTCGGTGAATTGGCCATGCTAAATTGCCCAAGTGCTCAGGGATGTGTAGGTTAGGTGCATTAGTCGGGGGGAAATGTAGACTAATAGGATAGTGGAATGGCTCTGGATGGGATACTCTTCAGAGGGTCAGTGTGGACTTGTCGGACCAAATGGCCTGTTTCCATACTGTAGGGCTTCTATGGTGAGGACCATGGGGAATGGAGGTAAGTGGATTACTCTTCCAGAGAATTGGCATGGATTGGCTTCTTTCTGTATCACAATGATTTTACAACTCTGTGAAAATGCTGTGCCAAGCAGCAGCTAAAATATGAAACTAAAACAGAACTGAGTGGCAAAACACAGCAGGTTTGGGAACTTCTGTGGAAGAAAGCAGAGTTAACTCTTTGATTCTGGTGACTCTTCATTGGAACACCCTACTCTTCTTTCTCCCAACAAAAGTTGCCAGGCTGTGTTTCACCAGCAATTTCTCTTTTTGGTTCAGATCTCCAGCATCCACAATTCTTTGTTTATTGCAGATAAAATATCCCAGATAAGAGTCAAATCATTTAGGAGAGAGACAGAGAAGGTTTGAAATTTGGGAGGACAAACTGCAACATGCACATATGATTTTAGGACTTGAAAAACAAGCTTCTGATTTTAATTCTTCACTTCGGGGCTCCCAGGAATCAGTTTAGCTCAGTTGGCTGGATCGTTGGTTTTATGAGCAGTGTGACACCAACAGCAAGGGTTTAAGTCCTGTCACCAGGTTGAGGTTACTATGAAGGACTCTCCTTCTCAATCTCTTCCCTTCCTTGAGGTCGGGTGGACCTCAGGTTAAGTCACCAGCAGTTACTTCTCTCAAATAAGAGAGCTGCCCCATGTTCTGATCAGACTGTGGTGACACCACTTGTCTCCCAAGCTCTAATTGTGTCTGCATATCCATGTTCTGTTCTAGATAAGAACTTCAATGTTCAGTTAGAGAATGAAAGGAGAATTCTCACAGCTGGAGACACTATGGAAATAAGGTGTATCATTGAAGCTCAAAATATACAGGATCGATATTTCTCAGTGTTGTGGATTTTTAATGGCACACAGATTGCCAACATTGGTCGAAATGCTGTAGCGACAGTCAATGGTGAATATGCAAACAGAGATCGTCTGGGATATGTAAGGTTCACGAAGGAGACAGATACAACACACCTGCTGAAAATCTACCATGTTCAATTGACGGACAGTGGCAAATACCATTGCAGGGCCACTGAGCATGAGAGAACAGTGACGAGAGAATTCATTAGCAGAGATACTAACAAATCTCCAAAAGTTTTGATCCATGTTCAGTCAATCAGTAAGTAACTATCTGAATAAACTTTTCATTTCTATATGAATTAATGACATGAAATGTCTTGGTAACTTAGAATAACTGTAGAACAATCCTCTGTGTGCGCTTTCAGGCAGATAAAGAAGCTAATTTGATAAAGCAGTGCCTCTAGTTACTGTGATTTTTTGTTAAAAGTAGTTTTTCTCTGTAACTGATGTTGTCTCGTGTTTTAAGTTCAACGAATCTAATCAGTTAAGTCTTAGTTCTTGTCCTGTCAAGGTTGCCCTAGGCTGTGTGGAAATATTGTTGCTCAGTTACACAGCTCTTATCAGTGTAGTATGAAAGCGAGAAAAAAACTTTCCCATGGCTTTGAAAGGTTCTGCTTGTTTCTATTAGTTCTTCATAAAGGAATCTGAGTTTGATGTGGCCCAGTTATCAGTTCCAAAACATATTTGAAAAATAAATGTAGTATTGCCATTTTAGGAGTCATGAAAAAACAACATCACAGGGTGAAAGTTTTATCCACTTTTTCTGCTGTTGTGCAGAAGCATTTGCATAAAAACATGGGTTTAAAGGAACTTTTTGATTTTGAGTGACATTAGTTTTTGTTCATCAAGAAGCAACTGCAGTGACGACCTAGTGTGTCAGATCCCTGCCTGCAGCTTGTGATGTCAGTTCCATTGTTCATACAGATCCAAACAAAAGCTGACCAGAATGACTGACTGAAAATCACAAGCCAGTGTCAGCATTGAGAGCATTTCCTTTGATGTTTTTGCCTTTCATCTTTCCCCTAAAAATGATGGAAGCTATATTTCCACAGAAACAGCAATACATTATGGTATTAATGTCAGATTTAAACATTTTTTTTCACATGAAAGTATATGAGTCTGCTGTGAAGAAATGAAAACGATCATTAATGTATTTCACACTGACATACATTTATTGAAAGTGCTCTGACTTCAGGTCTTCAGGGTTTCAAAAAGAATTGATGGACAATAAAGACAATAATGTTAAAGCAATGCACGGAAAGACTTGCTCATCATGATGGGTCAACAAAGAAAGCTCCTGCCCTCTTCTCCATCTGATTTCTACCTGTCCCTGTTCAGTCACTGACCATTTGAGATCCATTTTCCATATTTATCATTTGCATTCCTGTTGCAGTTCAAATCAAAACCAAAATCTGATGAAGTCCAATTGCTATAATTAAAATAATTAACTTCATAAATATGTCATTTTTAATTCAGAGACAACTCTATAGCAACTGCATTTGTGATTATTATTACTTTTAATTGATGTGCCGTTATTGTATGCTGTCCACAATTTCTAACTTTCTCATGAGTTAATCCATACAATAAAATAAAATTTGGTATGCACATGTTACAGTAACATTGCTCATAATAGCTTCCAGGCTTCTAGTCTCTCTGTGGTTAGATGTATAAATTGAAACTGAAATGTCCCTATGAAGTAGCAAGCCTAATCAAAATAGTTCACTCAACCATAATGTAAATATATTCTTTGCAACAGTTGTTATTCATGGCCAACATAGAAGTTAGCTTCCATCGATAACTCCGCAGTTTCCATGAATTGAAGCTTGATGTTATCCAGAAAATAAGCTGGGTGGTGTTGCCATGTTGCAAACAATTAACTTTTCTATTACTGGTATGCACATTTGAAATAAATTGGCCTTGTATTATGTGATCTCTCCAAAGATTAAATGACTATGCTGTGTACTCAGGCTAAAAATTTAAAACAGTCTTTGCTGTAATAAGGTTACACTAAAGCACAATTGAATTACACTCTTTGAAAAATGGTATTACTGCTCTCAAAACAGCAAACTCTTTTGTGTTTTTATTTGCTTAAATACAAAGGGTAGCACACACTGACTGCTCCATAAAGGCAGTGGCTGCAGCAAATCTAACAGAAGATTGAAAGAATGTATGTCACTTCTGTCCTAGATTTAGGCAGCTTTAAGCTAATTAGAGCAAAACAAAAATAAAAGTAGATGGTTTAGATATTTTGTTGATTTAACAGTAGCTATTCTTTAATCAGGAACTGCTTATTCTGACACAATGTGAGCAACATCTAGAGAAACAACTTCGTGCACTTTTAGTGCAATGACGTGTCCGTGGAAGCTTCACAGGAGCATTGTAAAACACAGCATGACACTGATTCACATAAGGAGGTCAAAAGTTTGATCAAAGAGCAAAATTTTAAGGACTGTCTTAATAGAGGCATGTGAGACAGCAAGAAGGAGAGCTGCAAGGAAGGAATTCCAGAGCTTGGGTCATCGGCAGCAGAAGGTCTCCTGTGGTAGAGAAATTATCATTAGAAATGCCCAACAAGTCAGAATTAGATCAGCGCAGTTATTTCAGAGGGTTGTGGGGTTGAAGTAGATAAAGATGGGCAAGACTGCAGAGAGATTTGGAAAATAATGGGTATTTTAAAGTCAAGACCTCGCAAGGCCAGGGACCAATATAAGCACGAGAGCGCAAGAGTGATAGGAGAACTGACCTTGCTGTCAGTTAAAACACAGCAACTGAGTTTTGGAGAGCAAAATATGGGATACCAGTCACAACCACCAAAGATACATTAAATAGCGGAGTTCGCAAGTAACGATGACAAGAATGAGGACTCCAACAGCAGTGAAGCTGAGACAGGGGCAAAGTCACATGGCATTGCCAGTAGAAAACGCAGTCTTAGTGATGGAACAGACATTAGATTGGAAGTTCATCTCAGGACCAAATATGGCACCAAAGTTGATTAAAAGATTAGTTTACTCTCACATTGTTGTCTGAGAGAAGGATGGAATGGATAACTAAGAATAGAATTGGGAGCAAGTAAGTTTTCAAATAATAGACCATGTTCTTGAAGGTTCAGCATGAGAAAAAATGATAGTGTTTCTTCCAATATTGACAATATTATGTATATTACCATTTGTTTCTGACCAATTGATCTAGTCCAAATCCTAGTCCATTTACAGACAAAGGCAAAAACAAGCTTTTTCCCCTTTCTCTGCCACACTTGTGTGTTAATCCTCAACTGTTTACCCTGAATTTATGACAGTAATATAACTGGATTATTGTCAGCGTTAAGATAACATTGATCAAAGCATCCAGTTATATTACAGTCATAAATCCAGGGTAAACAGTTGAGGATTAACACACAAGTGTGGCAGAGAAAGGGGAAAAAGGTTGTTTTTGCCTTTGTCTGTAAATGGACTAGGATTTGGACTAGATCAATTGGTCAGAAACAAATGGTAATATACATAATAGTTCTGACTGTTGCAAAGCAATGTTACCTTGAAAACAAAACAAAAGTTATTTGTAAAATATTTATTGAATGGTATTGTGACAAATTCTCATAAAACAGATTCTTGTGGTCTGAAACAACATAGATCCTCAAATCTTGTATAATTGTCTTTCTACAAAACTACTATTTGAACTAATAATATTTTATTTCCTGCAGAAAGTAGCCTGAGTATAACAGTTACCAGTAATACCACTAAGATTTTGGAGGGTAACTCACTCCAGTTCACTTGTGATGTTCAATCAGCAATCAGGAACCACAGTCGCCTTTCTGTCACCTGGCAGTTAATCAACAAACAGAAACAGGTTACTGATATCATCAGCTTGGACCAGGATGGTACTCAGATTATTGGTACACTCTACCATAAGCGTGATGCTAATGGAGAACTCAGGCTGACCAAACAGCGACCAGATTCTTTCATCTTGCAGCTACATAATTCAGTGATATTGGATGATGGACAGTATGTTTGTACAGTCACTGAATGGATCATGAATGCGAGTGGGGATTGGCAGCAGATAGGAAAGCAATCTGCTCATATTGTAGCTGTGATAACACCTCTTGGTAAGTACTCACATCAAGACAAAACTCAAGGGCTGAAAGTTTTCTGTGCACTATTCTAATCACTGTCTGATTATCTAAAAGGAGCAGTGTTATATGGATTAGAATAGCACTGGTTATGTTGTTGGAGTGGAAGCATTGATGGAGTAATGTATGACAGTTATAATGTGAAAATCTCAACTTTGGAATTACACCTGTGTGCAGGAGATAATGATAGTTTGATATTTTCAGCATGAGGATGTTGGATTGGATCCATCACAATTGACATAAGCAAGAATGTTCTGAAATCCTGTGTCTCCAATTGATTGAAACGTTAGTTGTGGAGATAATTAGTAGTAAGGAGAAGAGTGCTATTGCACCCAATGCAGTTTATGGTGAGCTGGGATACTTGTAGTGTCTTTTGCAATGCGTTCCTGGTATGCGGATTGCCTCTCCCATGCTAGTTAGCTGTTTCATGACTAGCTAGTAATTATCCTCCACCGAGTTGGTGGGTGGGAGGTAGAGGGCTGCTTGTCAGTGGGACACAGAGTAGCTAGAATCTTTTTCATGAGTTGTTAAGATGATATGCCTGGCATGGAAGATTGTAATCAAGTCCAAAAAATTGTTTTAAGGCTTGACAGTCTGAAAGCTTACTTGGCTGTGTTGAGATATACCTATATACCAATTTGGAGGGAATCTCAAAGGGCCCTGAATCGCATGGGGTCTGGTGAGATTTGTGGCAGAATCAGATGGGAAAGCCAAAGAGGAGTATCTCAATGTCAGAAGCAATTTGTTGCACTTCTTTGCAGTGCCAAGTGGCCAGGCAAGTTTCTCACTAGACAGCACTGAATTGCCACTCATGTGGGATTGTAGTTTGTTAAAAGCTTTTTAGTGGCACAAATCACCTCATTAATATTCAGCTCTTTACCTTACCAAATGTGCTGAACGAAACACACATCAAGCATTCTCGACATGGGAGTTAGAGCGACTGCCGAGCAACTTCACCTTACCGCTGCCTGTCTTCATGTTGCTCAGGACAGTGCAGTATCTTGGGGTATGATCCATGGCCATCAGCCACATGTAGCCCTCATGGAGCAGAGTGAGAAACTAGGTGAAGCTGAGGATCCGGGGAGTTAACTGGCAACTGGACAGATCCTGGTGCTGACAATGTCCACTGCAAGTTTTGTTCCCTGCCATTAGTTGCTATTCTTCTGATACTAACTGCAGGGACAATGCTGAGGGTGGCAAAGCCAGTGTCATTTAATGGCAAAACATGGGTTCCACAGTTGTTGAGCCAGGACATCGAAGGGGCAAAATCATGAAACATGCATTTGCAAATTCCTGCTACATTTCATTTGCAATCATTTCTTCAATCATTTGCAATGCATGCAGAGTAAATATGCTTATATATCAAATGCTGGTCAGAGGCAGATTACATTATGCCATTGTTGCTTGCATAGTGATTGTTGCCATCCCAGTGATGCAGAAGTTAGTGGCAATGATGTAAAAGGAGAACAATGCTGGGCAAAGCATCCTATCACTTGTGAAACTTCGAAGGGTGCTGTGGGATGAAGGGGACATCACTGCGTCATATATTGTGTAAGTATTATGAAGGACTGCACAAAATTCAGTGATAACTTTCTTGGTTGTATATGCTGTAATCAGGGTCATGATGGAGGAGATGATAGACCTTCTGAAGATGAGTTCCATTGCTTGAACCAGTATGGGGGAGCCCTCCATTATAGTCCAGACAGAGGGTGACACACCATCCTTGCTTGCTATGCTCTGCACACTGATGAAGATGATGAAGCTGTGATGTGTGCCGATGAGCTGGGCAAATAGAGCAGTCTTACAAGGAGCAGGATGAGAACATTGATCTGTAGGAAGCTATCCTTCTGCATGGCACTGCCTTAGCTGGGTGCAGCAGATAAACATGGTGTGTGAAATAGTCATTGGTCATAATGTCAGCGTTTGTTTGGCAATATTGGGGCAAACTGCAGTCTCTACTGGTTTTGTTTGTGTTCACTTTTGCTGGTTGTTAATCAATCTTATGTTTGGAATTCCCAACTTGCTTGTCTATATTTGAAGTCCAATGCTGGACATTGATAAAATATAGATAGTGGGCATGAGGGACAAGATAGCACTGTCTCAGAGAAATCAGATGGATAAAGTGTGTGACCTGGTGGATAAACAGTGACGAGAGTCAGAGAATGGAGTTATGCCTGTGAGGAAATCTCAGCCATGCCAGCTGTGTGTCAAGAGCAGCATGATATTGTGGCTGCTGTGCCATTTCATTGCCTTGAGGGAGTGCCAATGCTAGCTCAGGCACACAGTGGTCTTTTGAAGATGGCGTTAGTGCTAGGGATGTTGGTCTTTCAAGGGCTATCTGGTGAGTGTTCAAAAAAAACTCAGTGCTTTTTGCACAAAACCAAAATAGTAAGATTCAATCCACAATAGTCATTGGCTATATAAATACTGTGGAGATTAGTAAGCAAGGTTAGATCATATGGAATACAGGGAGAACTAGCCATTTGGATACAAAATTGGCATGAAGGTAAGAGAACAGGGGGTGGTGTGGAGGGTTGCTCTTCAGACTGGAGGTCTGTGACCAATGGTGTGTCGCAAGGATCGGTGCTGGGTCCAATGCTTTAGGGGTGTGAATATAGGAGGAATAGATAGTAAGTTTGCAGATAAAACCAAAATTGATGTAGTGGAGAACCAAGAAGGTTACCTCAGTGTACAAGGGACCTTGATCAGATGGGGAAAGGGGCCAAAGAGTGGCAGATGAAGTTTAATTTAGATAAATGTGAGGTGCTGCATTTTGGAAAGGCAAATTAGGTCAGGACTTATACACTTAATGATAAGGTCCTGGGAAGTGTTGCTGAACAAAGAAACCTTGGAGTGCAGGTTCATAATTGAAAGTGGGGTTTGCAAGTAAACAGGTGGTGACAAACGTGTTTGGCTTGCTTTCGTTTATTGGTCAGTGCATTGAGCATAGGAGTTGGAAGGGCATGTTGCAACTGTACAGCACATTGGATAGGCCACTTCTGGAATACTGCATTCAATTTTGGTCTCCCAGCTATAGGAAAGATATTAAGAAAATGGAAAGGGGTTCAGAAAGGATTTACAAGGATGTTGCCACAGTTGGAGGGTTTGAGCTGTAAGGAGAGGCTGAATAGGTTGATACAATTGCAACATTTAGAAGGCATTTGGATGGGGATATGAATAGGAAGGTTTTTGAGGGATATGGACCAAATGCTGACAAATGGGACTAGATTAATTTGGGATATCTGGTCGACATGCACATTTTGGACCAAAGGGTCAGTTTCTGTGCAGTACATCTCTGCGACTGATACCCCATGAAAGTGAGTGTCTTGAGGAAGGAGAGGGTGGAAAGGGAAAATACCTTTCTATCACATGAAATGTTTGGAAGCTGGTAGTAATACTTTTTTCTTGTTTGATTACTCCACAGAAACAGGTTTCAGTGTTACAGCAATAACACGAACACCATCAGTGATTTATGATAACGCATTTCAGCTTCAGTGCTTCATCAGACCAACCTATCCTTCTCGAGTATCAGTTTCTGTCACATGGAAATTCCAGCCTGCTGGATCAAGCAACAGCTATGACATTATCACATTTGCCCGTGACACATCCATTTCATGGGGGGAGAAGGCGACAAATTTTACAAATAAAATAATGATAACAAAGGCAGTGTCCAACACTATCCGTCTGGTGGTCAATAAAGCCAGTGACTTAGAGGCTGGGAAATACCAGTGCATTGCTGAACTGTGGCATCAAAACCAGATGGACCAATGGGTGAGGAAAATCAGCAAATCTTCCAATATTCTGGAGGTCAAGGTTAAACCCCCTGGTAAGTGCAATGCTCTCTCACTCAATACTAGAAAATAAAATTGTCAGCCCAAACAGCCGCTTATTTGTCTTTGTTCAATACATCAATATGTCTGTCTACCTGTAGTCTCGCCTTTCAATTGCACAGTTTTTAACTCTTTGGTTTAGAACAACTACTCAAGTTCCTAAGTAATTTGTTTAATGTCAGAATAATAAACTACAACATACTTTGTTTACAATTATATTTAGTCAGCTAATAGGAAAGCAAATACTTTTTCTTAAATTTTGAGGAACTAATCTCTCTGGGATGACTAAGAAACATGATGCTGTATCTCCTTACTTTAAAGAAATTCAATTGTTTTGACTTGCTCTTTTTCACATACATGATTGCTAAAGTGATTTCACCAAACTTCCAAGATTATGAAGGAGCTTGATAAGTGGACACTGAAAGATAGTTTCTTTTGGCTGGATGCGCAGATGACAAAAAAGTAGATGGGAGGGCAATTGGCATGGAAAACAAAGAGTCTGCAAATGGAAGGCAAACGCTCTGTCAGCCTTTATTTAAAAGGGAATAATGTGTAACCATATTGTTATCTTACTGAAACTAAACATAGCATTAGTTAGACCAAACTAGAATACTGTAAATGGTTTTAATCCCTTTACCTAAGGATATGTATACTGGTATTGGAGGCAGTTCAGAGAAGGTTCACTCAGTTGATCCTGGGTACGGAGAGATTTTCTTATGAGAAGAGATTGAGTAGTCTGTACTTATTAGAGTTTAGAAGAATGAAAGGTGACTTTATTAAAGCATATAGCAATTGTAAAGAGTAGATGCAGAGCGTGTGTCTCCATGTGTAGGAGAGTCTAGGAAGAGAGGGTATAATCTCAGAGTGAGACATCACCCAATTAACACATAGATAAGGAGTAATTTCTATTCTAAGCACAGTGAATTTATGGAATTTCTTATCCAGAGGGCTGTCGGGACTGAGTCATTAGGTATATTCAAGGTTGTGATAAACTCATTCTTAAGCAATAAGAGGCTCAAAGATTATGGGAAAAAAATGGTAAGAAAGTGGAATTGATGATAATCAAATCAACTATGATCAGCGTTCCCACAATTTTGTTTTGTCTTGTATGGACCTCTGGAGTCCTGAAGGTGACAGCACAAGTGGATAAGATAAAAAAGAAGGTATATGGCATGCTTGCCTTCATCGGTCGAGGCAATGAGTAAAGAAATTGGCAAATCCTGTTGCAGCTGTGTGATACTTTATTTAGGTCACATTTGGAGTATTGTGTGCAGTTCTGGTCCCCATACAATAGGAAGGATGTTGAGGCTTTGGAGATGGTGCAAAAGAGGTTTACCAAAATGCTGCCTGGATTGGGGTATATTAAAGAAAAGGAGAGGTTGAACAAACTTGGATTGTTTTCGCTAGAGCTTCGGAGGCTGAGGGTGACCTGATTGAAATATGTAAAATTATGAGTGGCATGGATAGGGTGAATAGTTGGAGCACTTTTCCCCAGGGTGGAAATGTCCAGAGATATTTATAAGGATAAACATGCATTTATATGTCATCTTTCATACCTTCTGCTTTACAGCCAGTGGTGTACCTTTGAATTGAAGCCATTGTTGTAATGTAAGAAATGTATACTACACTCCATGCCACCCAATGCGCTTCTGCCTATTCTCCATGCCTGCCCCAAACCAACTATGCTGACCTGTACCCATTACCCTGACTCTTAATAATAGTCCCTATACATGCCAAGCTAAGCCTGCACACACTCTCCTTTGCCCTCTCCCCACCATGTCACCTCAACCTATCGACTTCAGGAGCTGGGCTGACATAAAATTATAAAGCTAATGATGCTGTGACTATTTTGAAAAAACTTTCAGTGACCTAAAAAAACCCCAACAAACTCTCTCTTCCGCTACCTCCCCCCCCCGCGCCCCCCCCCCCCCCCCCCCCCCCCCCCACCAACCCCATCCATGCTCAGTTACTTGAAAGGCAAGACATTATGTTGACTGATCAGTATTTGGCAAGCACCACATTTGTTTTCCCATACAGAGACACAGCTTGTTTCAGAGCATTACTTCAATTCACTGTTGAAACTGTTGCATTTGATGTGGTTTTATTTCATCAGTAAGTGTCATCCAACTTTCCTCCCTCCACAACTGTAAAAGAGAAGCTTCTTTAGCAGCTCCAAAGAACGTAAACCTTAATTTTATTTGTTACTCAGACACACTCTCTCTCTCTCTCTCTCCATCTTCCATTTCATTATGTAATCATCTCTCTCTTTCCCTTCACTCCCATCTCCATCATCAACTTCAGTCTTGTCCCTTGAGGTCCTGGAGTCAGCTTTGCATCAAAGCTCATTTCCTGCAAGTAGGATTGAATGGAGCCAGTAGCCACTAATGTTCTCACTGTTCTTTTGCAGCAGTAATTAGAGCTACTGTGCATTAGAAGCAATAAGTGTTCTTTCTGAGCCATTCCCTAAAATCACTTGGGATGGAAGTTTTTACTTTTACCCCTGAATATTATGAATCATTCATAAGGAATTCTGAAGCCTGCTTCAAAACTTTAACATAATGTATGTTTATTAATCACTAAATATGATTTATTTCTGATTTAAGGGCATTTTCCTCAAAAACATTCCTAGGCAACAAAAATAGTGCACATGTGCAATGTTCCAGAAGCATAGTGTGACAAAGAAAGGGATAAGAGACATCACAGAAAGAACTTAAGTGAAATGTATGGCTCTACACATTTGTCAAAACTGCATTTATTTCAGACACCGCAGGATCTTCTCAAGCAGTCTGTGGCAATCAGCTGAAAGTATAGGATTAACCATGTTGCTATGGGCTTTCAGTCCCACACCAGAAACCACTGTTAGATAAGGAGCATGACAACTATTTGATGGTCCCATTACCAAATTAACTTGTGCCATCAGTATACCAGGTGTTGGCCTAACTGTGGTTTCAGGAAAGCTAGGTCTATTTCTGGCCTAACTAACAGATCCATAAAGGGGCTGATTTCAGGCTGCTACCAAAATGTGCGCTACTGAAAAGCAAGTGATAACCTCAAAATGAAGCCAGAAGGAGCAAGACTGACCCTCCCAGGTCTATATCAAAACCACAGGTTTGTCTCAGATAACTTCACCCCAATTCCAAATGCTACCTTTATTTGCCACTATTCTCACAACCCAACCACAACCTCAACCCTCTCATCCAACCATTACCTCGACCCTCGCAACCCTCCGACCTGAACGCCACCTTGGCACTTCTTGGCCTGACTACTGCTACAGAACATCCCTCTCCCCCATCACAATTATTGTCTAAACCCAGCCTTTCCATTTATTCCACTGCTCCCTCTACTTTACCTATCCCACTGCAACATAGGCACTCACCATTATGACCATTACCTCAACACTCTCTATTCCAATTCACTATATATTGGTATAAAGAAGGACATTTTTTCTAAAATGGGGGGATAAACATTTAACTTTTTGTCCATTTAGCTATTATCTAAATTTGCATGAGTTTCTTTACAGGGTAAGAGAGGAATAAACAGTACAGTGTGAGTTAAGCATCACAAATCCAATAAAACATGACTTTTTGGAATCTGTGTCTTTGAAAACTCTTAATGTGTTTTTTTTAAATCAGATGTCAGGTTAACATTTGTAAAACTGTTACTGAAAGTCAGATCGAAACCTAAATACATTGTTACATATAGAAATTCTCTCTCCAATGTGAATTAGTTTTCTCCAGTTCTAAAGACACTGACTTACTGATTTACAATCTATAGGGCCTGGTAAGCCTTCATTTTTTACCTAATGTCCCATTATTCATCTCAAAATCTCTCCAGTGAATGCCAATAAACTGTTTTAACATTATGATTCAACATGACCTTGTTTGGAATGGGGAGCAGACCTGTATGCGTACTTTCCCATTGGGATTGTTGGATTATGATCAGGAGAGGGAACTCAAACTGCATTCTTCTTTTCCCAATGCATACTCACTGATGTAATGCTGCAATTGTCACATTTCAATTCGCACAAGATTGAAATGTTCTTTTTGTTTCATGGCATTACAAGCATTGGATTGGTAGAATATTGTTGCTATGCATTCAGTCTTCCTTGATCACACGCATGACGGTTCTGTGGTCAAAACATGACAATCGTAGAATCATTCAGGACAGAAAAAAATCATTTGTTCCAGGATGCCTATGTCAACTTATTGCCAATTCGTTCTACTGCCATTCTCTTTACTCATTGAATTGCAATAAGAAAGTACATCTTTGACAGAAATTAAAGTAAATTTTCCTTTTTCTGTTTTGCCTTGAGTGGCAAAGGAGAAGAAATTGAACTAGAAATCCTTAGTATCTGGATTTTGAGGATTTCCTTATGTCTTTTTAGGGGGCAGTGCTGGATCAGAATCTGCCTTAAGCATAATCCCAGTATTAACATTTGGACTAAGCAGGAGAGTCCATTTGCATTAGTCCTACCTCAGTTTGCTGCACATCAGTCTCTGGGGTGTTCAAACTGAAGAATGCCCCAAAAGGTTAGGCTTGCCTGGTGTTCCCTATGGACAGTAATGAATACAGTTTTTCCAAGAGCATGCCAAAAATCCAAGTTGCATTTATGTAGCTGGACCAGGCTCACTTAGGATCTTTAGATCTTTGTGACCTTCTGACTGCTCTCTGTAGCATGGGCACAGATACAGTTCTCTGAAATTTTAGCAAGTCAGGCAGCATCTGCAGAGAAAACACATGCTGTCTGAACTGAAAGTATTCTTCGAGAAGGATCATCTCACAAGGAACAAATCAAAGAGAAAGTGGAAGAACACAAAATGTGTGAGCACCCAGACACAGGAAAAGAAATGGAATGACTGCTAAGTCGCTCAAGTGGAGCACCAAGAATAAAGTAAGGGACAAACTCAAGGTACGGTGAATACCTGCTAAAGGGATGGAAATTAGGCTGGTGAACATAGAAGCATTTAAAACTAGAAAAGCAAGCGCGTTGAATTAGTTCAGGAGCTTGATTAATGAGGTGGCCGGGGCTCTAATAGATGGACTGTCCACTTCATATATTTATTTTCAAGTAGCAAAAGTGTAAACTGCTCCTTGGACCTGACCTGCTTTTTCTTCTGCAAGGCTGTTGGATCCCTGCAGCCTGTTTTCTATGATTACCTATCCAGCTGGCTAATCCCATCCCGGTCTGCTAGTCACCTGCCTGCTTCTCACAATTTACATGGGGTTATCACAATGCTAGTTGATCACCTCCTGCATCTCCTTCTGTCAGTCACTCATTCCTCTTCCAATCACACTATGTCCCAGTCTGTTGCCACCATATCTTTCCACCCACCTGTGGGCATCCTAGTTTTCTTCACATCAATCCATCCCCATCATTTATCTCAACTTATTTCCTCTCTTACTCTGCAATACACTTACACTTACACTTCAATCTCTTCCCAGCCACTTGATGGTCCTGCAATCTTCACTGATCTCCTGATGTGCTGGTTCCTGATTTTTGCCCTTTCTTGTTACTCCACACATCCATCTCAGCATCCAATTTTATTAGTTGCTTTTCCTTTTGTCTTGCTGTTGCCCAAGTTTCAATGTTATGTAATAAGTCACATAAAATTCTTGTAAATTCTTCCTTTGAGTATCAACAACACTTTTCTATCATATAACAATGACATTCTATATGTTTTGTATATACATTTTTAAAATTTTTAATCGTATTTTATCACCACAGTTCTAATATCAACTTTCTGCAGGCTGTTCAGTTTCTTTTCCTGCTTGTGTTGTCTTGCCATTCCTTTATTTTGTTTCCCTTTCCCTCACTCTGATCCATTTTACTGCTGTCACGCAAGAAATGCAGCAGCCAGTTTGCATAAAACTACCTCTCTCGAGCAGAACTATGATAACAACCAAATCCCCTGAGGGATAAAAGCAACAAAGAGTGCTAAAACTGGCAGGTCAGGCAGTGGAGAGAAAGAGAACTAATTTTTCAGGTTTATGATCCTTCATCAGAATCCTTTAAGAATTTTTTTTGTTCTTCTTTCATGTTTCCAACATCTGTAGTATTTTATTTTTATATTTATGGTCAAAGGATAAGTACTGCTCAGGGCACTGGGAGAAGTCTTCTGTTCTTCTGTTGATGATGCCATAACATCTTGAGAGGATAGACAGCACTTATTTTATTATCTCATCCAAAAGACAGCATCTCTAACCATTTAGAACTCTCTAATACTACATTGGGGCATTAGCTAGACAAAACGGTTCACTTTCTGGAGCAGACTTGAACCCACATCTTCCTAACTCAGAGATGAGAATGTTCCTAATAGTGTTCATCTGTAATACCTTGTAGCTCTGATGAAGGAACCCACACTGAAATATTAACTTGTCTGCTCCCGCCACAGCTACAGCCTGGCTTGCTGAAAGTTACTTGCATTTTCTGTCCTAAATTAAAATAGAATCAGAATTGAATATTTAATTTTTTTTCATAGTTGTACAAATTATTTATAAACTATTAATATTAAATTTTCAATTTCCACACAGATCATCATTCTACCCAAGATCAGATTACTTGACACTTTTTTTTAGATTAGATTAGATTAGATTACTTACAGTGTGGAAACAGGCCCTTCGGCCCAACAAGTCCACACCGCCCCGCCGAAGCGCAACCCACCCATAACCCTACCTTTACTCCTTACCTAACACTACGGGCAATTTAGCATGGCCAATTCACCTGACCTGCACATCTTTGGACTGTGGGAGGAAACCGGAGCACCCGGAGGAAACCCACGCAGACACGGGGAGAACGTGCAAACTCCACACAGTTAGTCGCCTGAGGCGGGAATTGAACCCGGATCTCTGGCGCTGTGAGGCAGCAGTGCTAACCACTGTGCCACCGTGCCGCCCACACTTATTAAACATATATCATTTTTCACAGGTGCATTGATTAGAACAATGGACACAATACATACTTTCATTCCTCCCACACTTGGGGAAAGTTCTTCGCAATACAATTCAGTCATGATTCTAATTCACTCTGTTTGTTGATTTTTAATTTTTGATCCCTAAATACTCTGCAGAAAGGCACTTAAGCTGAACATCAACACAGTTAGAGTAATGGTGTCAAACAGCAGGAAGCGGTCGCAAGATATTGTTTCAACTTTTACAATCTCTTTATATATAAAGATTAATTTAACATCACTTCCAAAAGGGAAATTATGGTACATTGTTCTGCACTTCTATTGAATAATCATCTGTGTCAATGAGTAGAGTTAAAACTTATTTTGGAAAACTGCTTTCTTTTGTATACATTCCTAATAAATAATAACCGGTTTGCACATAGAAATTTCATATGACTCAATGACTCAAGTGCAAGGAGCTCATGGACTTCTTTGTTGTTGAATTTGAGCCCAGCCAATCAGCTGTCTCTGTTATTTCCCTACCTGTCATTTGCCCAATAGACCAAACTTCCTCTAAGGAACCACTTTGTCCTACCCCTGAACTCACATCTCTTTCCAGTTAACTTTCTATCTACCTTCATGATGGGCGTTGAGGTTTAAATACAGGGAAGTCTCATTACAGTTTTACAGAATGTTTGTGAGGCTGCACCTGGAGTATTGTGTACATTCCTGCTCCCCATATTTAAAAAAGGAGATTCTGACATTGGAGGCAGTTCAAAAAAATGTACAAGACTGAGTCCTGGATTGAAGGGGTTGATTTATGAAGAATGGTTTAACATTTTAGGCTTAATGTATTAGAATTTAGAAGAATGAGGGATGACCTTGTTGAAATATACAAGATTCTGAGCATGGTTCCACTATTGGGGAATCAGGACATAGATAAAGAATAATAGGACTCTCATTTAAAACTGACATGGGAAGGAATTTCTGCTGCTAGAGGGTCGTGAAGTTCTATACCCCAGGGAGTTGTGGCAGAGAGATCACTGAACATACTTAGTGAGGGGGGCAGATAGACTTTAGAAATGTCAGGGAGTTTAGAGTTATGCTGAGCTGGTATGAAAGTGGAGTTAAAGCCTAATGCAGATCAGCCTTGGATTTTGATAAAAGGTGAGGCAGGTTTGAGGGACTGAATTCCATGTCCTACTCCTATTTCTTTTCTCCTAAGCTTCTTTGACTACAAGGTCTACTTGCTGTTCCCACAACTCTACTCACGTTAAACTTCACTTCCTGTGGATAGCGAAACAAAGTTAACATTGAGTCTAAAATGACTCAAAATATTAGCTCTGTTTCTCTGTCAGAACTGCTGAGATTCCCTAGCATTTTCTGTTTTTACTTTAGATTTACAGCATCTGCAGTATTTTGGTATTATTAAACTTCCCTTCCCGGTCTTCTCAGTAGCTAATATTGTGAACAGTTCACATTGTTCAAGTACAGTCTCACTATTCTTCAACTCTGCCATCAATACCTATCTCCTTAAATTAAAAGTGCTATGGCCTCAACCACCTTGCAAACTACCACCCATCTCTAAACATTCGTGGTCCTTCACCATATTAGTTGTGTCCCAAATAAATTCACACCTTGCCTGAACTGCCATGTTTGAATCCCTCTTGATCAGATTTCCTCGCCATGGTACCAAAAGAGCATGGTATCCAATGTCACATAGAAACATAGGAAAGAGGAGCACAAGTAGATCATTCAGCCCTTTGAGCCAGCTCTGCCATTCAACATTATCATGGATCATCATCCAACTCAGTACTCTGTTCTGTTATGATTGTAATGAGGTCAGCCAAGCAGACCTCATAGATTATGAGTTCCCTGATTGGGACTGTTAATCTGGTCCAATCAGGAGGTCCTGGTTGATAGATATAAACAGGAGTGTGGGACATCCTGTTCTCTCGGAGAGCTGGCTCAGGGGAACTGGATCAGTGTCAAAGACTTTGCACATGTGAAGAAACAGTGACTTAGTGACAGGATTCCAGCCTCTGTGGAGTTTTCCACTTTGCCGCTTTTTCTGTGTACTCCTTGTCCTGAATGCTATATCCAACTTCTTCTTGAAAACATTCAACTTATTGGTCTCAACCACTTTCTGTGGGAGAGAATTCACAGTCTCTAAACCCTTGGATGAAGACATTTTTCCTCGTCTTAGTCCTAAATGGCCCATCCCATTTCCTTCAACTGTGATCTCTAGTTATGGACTCCTTAGTCAAGGCTTCTTGGAATTTTATAAATTTCTATGAGATTGCCCCTTTTAAACCCCAGTGAATATAAACCTGACCAACCAAGTCTGTCTTCATGTATCAGTCAGTTTATTGCACTTCCTTCGTAGCTTGAGCACCCTTCCCTAGATAACAATGGGCACAGTACACCAGATATAGTCTCACCAAGGCCTCGAACAATCGCAGCAAGCTACCCCTGGCTTCAAGTCATCTTGACATGAAGGCCAATGTGTCAGTTGCCGCCTTCACCATCTACTGCACCTGCATGGTTATTTTCAGCAACTGGTGTACAAGAACATCCAGGTCTGTCACCTTTCTCTTTCCCAAACTATCACCACTCATAATAATATGCCTTCCTGCTTTTGCTACGAAAATGGACAACCTCACATTTATACCCATTACATTTCATCTATGTTACATTTGCCAAACCACTGAACATTTTCAAATTGATATAGTTGGCAGCCTGTGGGCAAAGCTTAATGCACTCCACTGGGGTGAGTTTAGTGATGGTGTAGGACTCATTCAGGCCCTTCATGAATGATGACTACACTTGATGCACTCTTGATTTCTTATGGGTGGGTTTTCTACTAGTTCCATTTAATGACAAGAATTACATGGGTCCAGATTTCATTCTAGTTTCAATATTCTGCAGAGTTGAGCCTTTCAGATTGTCATCTAGCTTATTTTTGGTTGGACTTCCAGTTACAGCTTTTGATTATTATCACTGCCATTTCCGCAACTTTCCATTTCCAGTGAATTGTTATGATTTCCAGAATTTGGTGAGCAAGCGTGCCTTATATTTGATGTGAGATAGTGCCATTCAAGCAATGTAACCAATTATTGTATCTCTTTACAAATGAACAAAATGCCGATGGTCCTTCATGTACTACGGTAAATTTTTACACTACCATCAGTGAGTGAGCTTATGTCAAATGGATGAGTGAAAGGGTTTGTATTTGCTCTGAGGTATACAATTCAATGTCAGATGACAGTTTAATCAATGAGACAAAAGAGATTGAGAAGTAATAACCTACAGACCCATAAGAAAGTGGAATTCTGTAGATGATCACACACTAAATGTCTGCTAAGGTAGAGAGATTGATGGATAAGTAGGCGCATACCTGAACTGACCTAAAAGACTACTGCATTGACATGCAGGAACCCTCAATAGGACACAACTGGGAAATCAGAAACACATTATTGCTACTATATCTTGTATTTTATTACAGATCAGTTTTGCAGCTTAAATCCTGGCAGATTAATCATGATGTCTTCCTTTTGTACTGACCTGGGCAAAAAGAAGTTTTTTTTAGAAAAGACAGTGTTATGAGGGTAAAAGAATAAATTCACTTCAATACTGCTTGGAATGCCACATTCAGATTTATTACTTCTGTGCAAAAATTGAGGAGCACCAATTGTCTTATTGATTTTCCTGTTTGACTGCCCTAGATTCCTTGAAGTTCAAAGCAGTTCATGCAATTGACAAACATCAACTCAAAAACTCATGGTCTAATTTTATTTCTCTCCCAGATATTTATTTTCTCATATGGTGTTACCCTCAATGTGCCCCACACCACTGACTACCTGAATATATGATTTTTAAAAACTTCTAGCCTGTGAAGTGAAATTAATATGAAGTGTTGTTTTTCAACACATTAATATCTTCAATTTGTACTGGTCAGTAATTTCAATTTTATGCTATTAAAATTTCGCAAAAGCCACAGCAAGTAAGCATTGACTGTCTAGTGTAAGATAGTTTAGATTGTTTACTGGTCTTTGGTAAAGCAGACCAAGAAGAGAAGGTTTGGCCTCAAAATAAGAACCTCAACTAATTCTTCTGCGATTGTGAACGAGAATGAAATGGATTGGGGTTTAGTTTTAGACAATGTATTAATGCAGAAATTGTTGAATTTCCCATTATAATGAAATCCTCTCAGCAATTCATTTTCACAGTTTGGAGAAATGTTGGGAAACTGCACAATATCCACACACTCCAGAGGCAGGGCCCTTATCACCATTTTCATTTCACAAAGGAGATGCTCGTCAAAGCACATAGATCCTCAGCCTCAGAACAGGATGAGGGTAGCATTCTCAGTAGCTATGAAAGTGTTTGTAGGGATGAACCTGTTTCCATTTGGGTGCAATTCACTACTTAATCAGGTGGCAGGGGCAGATCATGCCTCACAAACCCTGTTGAATTCTTTGAGGAAGTGACAAAACACATTGATGAAGGTCGAGCAGTGGATGTGGTGGACATGGATTTAGCGAGGCATTTGATAAGGTTCGCCAGGTTAGGCTCATTCAGAAAGTAAAGAGGCATGGGATAGAGGAAACCTGTATTGTCTGGATACAGAATTGGCTGGCCCATTGAAGACGGTGGGGGGGGGGGGGGGGGGGGGGAGGGAGGGGTGATGGTAGATGGAAAGTATTCAGCTTGGAACTCGGTGATCAGAGGTGTTCCACAGAGATCAGTTCTGAGATCTCTGCTCTTTGTGATTTTTATAAATGACTTGAATGAGAAAGTGGAAGAGTGGGTTAGTAAGTTTGTTGATGACACGAAGGTTGGTGGAGTTATGGATAGGACATAGAGCTGTTGTAGGATGCAAAAACACATTGATAGAATGCAGAACTGAGCTGATAAGTGGCAGATGGAGTGCAACCTGGAAAAGTGTGAAGCCATTCCCTTTGGAAGGTTGAATTTGAATGCAGAATACAGGGTTAAAGGCAGGATTCTTGGCAGTATGGAGGAACAGAAGGATCTTGAGGTCCATGTCCATAGATCCCTTAAAGTTGCCACCCAGGTTGATAGGGTTATTAAGCAAACATATGCTTTCATTAGCCAGGGATTGAGTTTAAGAGCCGCAAGGTTATCCTGCAGCTCTATGGTTAGACCACACTTGGAATCGTGTGTTCAGTTCTGGTTACCTCATTATAGGAAAGATGTGTAAGCTTTAGAGAAGGTGCAGGGGCAATTTACCAGGATGCTGCCTGGACTGGAGGGCATGTCTTATGAAGAAAGGTTGAGAGAGCTAGGGTATTTCTCATTGCAGCGAAGAAGGGTGAGAGATGACTTGATAGAGATGTACAAGATATTGTGAGTGCATAGCTAGAGATATTTTTTCCATGGTGGAAATGGCTATCATGAGGGGACACAATTTTAAGGTGATTGAAAGAAGGTTTAGGGGAGTTGTCAGAGGTAGGTTCTTTACAGAGAGAGTGGTGGTTGCATGAAATGCACTGTCAGCAGTGGCAATAGAGTCAGAGACATTAGGGACATTTAAATAAGTTTTGGATAGGCAAATGAAAATTAGTACAATGAAGGGCATTAGGTTAGTTTGATCTTAGAGTAGGATAAAAGGCTGGCACAACATCGAGGGCCAAAGGGCCTGTACTATGCTGTACTGTTCTATGTTCTATTATCCAATGGAGGTCATCAACCATCAACATAAAGAAAGGGCACAGGGAAACTAGCGGAGTAAAGACATGGCATTATCAGGCTAACAAGCTTCCTCACTTTGCAAGGAGTAATTATCTGCCTTTACATTATTTTGCAGCCAACACGTGTGTATTCAGAAATCTACTTCAATTGCAAGCTCAATATACAGCAGAACTTTGATTGTACTCATCATGTGTATCATGTCAGTCAGTGCTCTAGTTTCCTGGCAGCTGCTATGGTACCTCTACTGTGCCCATAATACCATCAGCAGAGGAGACCAGAGGGGAGTTATCGATCATAAGGGCCAGCTACCGATCACCTGGTTTGTGACTCTAGTGTGCATTCCACATTTCATCATTCACACAATCAATTACTGGAGTGGCTCTTCAACAGCTTGGACTTCCATTGAGTAATCCCACACGTTGGAGCATGAACTGACCAGTGAACCTGATGGACTTCTAAGGTCTTAAAATGAATGGCTAATTTGATAGTCAAAGGGTTTTCATCTTTCAAAACTCCCAGATTTGGGAAATGTTCCATTTGAATGGAAAATAACTAATGTAACTCCTTTCTTCAAAAAGAGGGGAAGGCGTGGAATGGAAATTTGGGAAAATATGAAGCTATTCATTTCAGCAGGAAGAATAAAAGAGAAGCATATTAACTGAGTTGTGAGAGGATATAGAGGCACCCGGATGCCTGCATTACAAAACGTTATCATGACGAATGATATCATTGATTTAGAGAATTTAATATAAAAGTAGAGAGATTATGCTTCAGTTATACAGGACATTGGTGAGACCACATCTAGTGTACAGTGTTTATGTCTTTATTTAAGGAATGATGTAAATTCATTGGAGTTACTTCATAGAAGATTTACTAGACTAATACCTGCAACAGGTGGTTGTCATCTGAGGAAACATTGGACAGCCTAGGCTTACATCACTGGAGTTTAGAAGAATTAGTGCAAACTTGGTTAAAACATATAAGAACTTGAGGAGTTCTGACAAGGTGGGTGTTGAGTGGGAGAATGTTTCAACATAAAGGGTCACCCATTTTAAGACAGAGATGAAGTGTTTTGATGACAGAGTTTGATGAGTCATTGGAATGCTCTTCCTCAGAAGGCAGCGGAAGTGAGTCCTTGATAGATCTTTAACAAGCAAAGGGTGAAAGGTCATTACAGAGAGGTAGGAATGTAGATTACATATCACAATCAGATCATCACTGATCTTACTGAATGGATCTGGAAGTTTGTGGGACAGAGTGGCCCACCCTCACTTCTAGTTATATATGATGATACTTCATGGTGCCCTGTGTCTTGTACACTTTCATCAATTTCATAAGGGCACTGATATTGCCACCTGATATACAGCAAGTGACTGAAGAGAAGAAAAAGGAGCAGCAAAAAGGCAAGCAACTCATCCCAATTCCAAATAAGTGATTCTGAATCTGCTCATCCAACTACAGTGCCAGAATACATTTCCAATTCCCCACTCAGCAGTAGTCCCATTTCAACAGCCCAATGGTGCTGAATATTACGGCCCCATAAAGCTGAAATAAAAACCAACACAAAACATTCCAATCTAACTTGATCAATTAAAGAATGCAACATTGCTTACAAAAGTGAACTAATCTCCCTGTGTATTTCTCCAGTACCTATCTTAAGAGTGCCTTTGCTTGTCAATCGTATTCCTCTGCAGAAGAGATGGGATGGTAAGTCTGACCTATGTGTGACTCCAGACACACAACAATGTCCTTAAGGATTAACTGCCCTCTGAAATGGCCCAGCAAGCCATTTTGTTCAAGGACAGTTCAGGATGAGCAAAATATGCTGGTCTTGTCACCAATGCCCACATCTAAGAAAGAATAAAAAAAAATGCCACCCCTTTGGCTGCAACACAGCTAGAGGAAGGTTGGTAGCTTACAATGGGGGAAACTGAAGCTGACCTTGCAATCTGTGGAGGTCCTGTTGTAGGACAACACCACCTCAGTATGGGCTAATGAGCTGACAGAGTACTGGTGGAGTAGCAGTAATGGAAGGATGAATATTACCATTCTGAGAGATAACAATAGTTTGCATTTTACAGACCCACTGCTGTTTCCTTGTGTTGGTGCTTCAACAATCCTAGTAACATGTTAGAGGATGGATTATTGTATTGCTGTGCAACCCTGAGTAAACCAATCTGAACACTGGTAACTGCAGCTCTCTGGGTTTCCACTGCAAAACTCAGTTGTTGAGTGACTTTCTGCTGCTATCTTTGAAAATGACCATGCTGCTACTATGTTGTATCAGGTTTGGGGCTACAGTGCATAAATTGATTGATGCTTCACTTTCTTGCTGGGAAGAATAGGCTTGAAAATGTACTCACTGATGTCAACCACTCACATGAGGTTATTGAACATCGTACAGCACTGCACCCTGATCTTTCAAGTATTGACCATGACAGTGCCTTTGCAGTGTCTGAATGGAAGCCCTCCTTGTCCAATATCCATCTCCTGAACTAATGCTGCCAGAGTTGCAACAGAGAATACCCTTTGTGTCATATTTCAGGGATGATCATCATTAGATTCTCTCTTCTTCCAGCAACTATGACAGCTAGATGGCACTTATATTTTAAGAGGTGCAGACAGACTTTAAGAAATGCAGACAAGCTTTCATCAGTGCTAGTCTCTTATGAATTTCCACATCCCACTGAGACATGCAGCCACTGAAAAATGCACATCACACTGGCTGTGTTACAATAATGGTAGTAAGCTGGCAGCATGGAGTTTGCACTCCTTATATTCATTTCAGGCCTTTTGAATTTCATAGACTTTGAACATTAGAGTCATTCTTCCTCCTTCAAATGTGCATTCAGCCTTTTTGTGCGCTAGTCATCCTAAATCAGTCCCTAATCACTTACTATATATTTCCGATCTATTGACAAGGATAGCACAAATTACCTTGAATGATTGCTCAGTTATAATGCCAAAAGGGATAAAATAACATTTCAACCTTTATTCTAAGATGGCTCCAGCAGAATTCTGTTGAGCAGGATTTGACTGACAACCTCTAATAAAGTGTTTTACCTGGCACAGACTGTATTACTTTGCTTGGACTAAAAAAATCCTTTTATTTAGTTTTCCCTTGATAACATAATTGGTGTATTTAATCTCTTGCTATGTTACTCACCAACAGGGAGCTGTAATTAGAAATACAGATTGACCTATTAATAGTCCCATTCTCAAGATCATTAACCCTTTCCATTTCTAGTTCTGACAATTCTGGAGCTCCTGGCATATCATTAGGTTCTGATTGTTTCAAAGTCATTGTTGAAAGATACTTTTGTTTCTCAAATAAATGATTTTTTTTTAATTCACCAGAAGATGTTAAGGTTGCATAGATAGATAAAAGAAAAAAATGTTGCAGGAGTAGGAATAGAGGACAAAAATGTAACAAATACACAATATAAAGTAGTTGTTGTAATAAAATTAAAACAAGATCTTCTGTTTTTAAAAATTTATGCAGTCATGTAATTCTGTTCCTATCTATGTCTAACTGTAATTGTTCTTGGCAAATATGCACACCCATACACCCCCCGCATTCATACCGACACACACATCTTCTCACGCATACCCCATCATACTCACACATACTTAGCCAAACTTATACACACACATTATCATGTGCACACACACCCACATGCGCACTCATAGGTACACTCAATCTATCATTCCTACATGCACACACATATAAGCTTATGGGGTGAATTTGTTTTTGCAGAATTACATTTCTTTTTGCAGAATTACATTTCATTTTGCTCAAACACTGCATGAATCCATGTAAAATGTTGTTAAACTACACAGAGGGTTTTGTTTAAAAAGCTGAGCTATCTTGAGAATGTAATTTAAAAGAAGCTCTGAGATTTACATATCAAAGAACAGAAACCAGCATATCCCATTATAAAAGATAAAAGTTCTAATCTAAGATTGTTTACTGTATCACATCTCCATGGCACTGGACTCCTTTGCCTATAAATTCTGTGAGCATGATCTTAACCTCCACAACCATCCGATGAAGGAGCGGCGCTCAAAAAGCAGTGCTTCCAATTAAACCTGTTGGACTATAACCTGGTGTTGTGTGATTTTTAACTTTGTCCACCCCAGTCCAACACCGGTACCTCAAAATTATGTTTACTTGTGTGGCTTTATGAGCTGGATTTTATAGTGCATGTAATCTGCACATCGTTTGCTAAGATGATTCCAGTGGGGAATTCTGTAAATCCCATAACAATCCCATAAACCGTAAGATGTACATGTAAAAGTTAGTCATTCACCCATTGAATAAAACATCCTTATTTTTACCTTCTGAACAGGATGCTGTAGCTTTCTGCAGTCTTTCTCCATTTATATAATTATCAACTCCTCCATTTTTCATGCTAATGTGCATAACCTCACATTTTCTCACATTATATTCCAACTACCAACTTACTGCACACGTAACCTGTCTAAGCCCCTCTTTTTTTGTGTCATCCTCACTACTTGTCTTCCCATTTATTTTTGTGTCATTCATACATTTGGTGATAATACATTCACTTTTACATTCACTTCCCTCACCCAGGTAAATAATTGTGAATTCAGCACTTGTTCCTGTGGAACTCCATTATTACAGTTGCCATCCTGAAAGTATCCCATATCTTATTCCCTACTTTGTGTGAGTTAACAAATCCTCTGTCCATGCTAATATACTATCCCCAGCACTATTAAGTAGTCTTATATGTGTTACCTTATCAAATGTCTTTTGGAAATCCAAGTAGATTACATGCACTGGTTCCCCTTTATTATGTATTTTTTAAAATGCTGTGCTATTACATCCTTTAAGTTAGACTCCAACACTTTTCCAAAGATGGATACTAAGCTAAGTGAACTATAGTCATTTTATTTGGCTTCTTCTCTTTTTGAAAAAAAGGCATTACATTGGCAGTTTTGCAATCTGCTGAGACTTTTCTTGAATTTAAGGATTCATGAAAGATTACTACCAATGCATCTACTATCGCCATAGCTACTTCCTTTAACATCCCAGATGCAATCCATCAGGTCCATTGACTTTAGCACCATTAGTTTCCCTAGTACTTTTTTTTTCTAATGATAATTATTGTACGTATTTCCTCTCCACTCTTGCCCTTGATTAATCACTTTATAATGCCAAAAGTGTCTTTTACCATGAAGACTGATGCCAAGTATTTATTCAACTTCTTATGGTTTCATTTCATGGTTCCCCAATTACTATTTCCTCAACCTCATTCTCTGAAGGGCTAATGTTCACTTTGGTCTCTCTGTTCCTTTTTATATATTTAATAATACATGTTTAAATATATATATATATATTTATAATATAATATATTAATAATATGTTTTGAAAATACTCACTAGCCTGCTCTCAAAGTTTATGATCTCCCTCTTTATAATATTTTTAGTCATATTTTGTTTGTTTCTAAAACTTGTCCAATCCTCTGACTTAGCACTAATCTTTGCCACATTGTTTATTTTCCTTTCAATTTGATGCTATTCTTAACTTTGTTGGTTAACCATGTTTGGTTTGTCCCCTTCCTAGAAACCTTATTTCTCTCTGGGACATATCTTTTTTGTGAGTCATGAACTAATATACCATTGCTCTACAGCCATTTTCTTCTGCTAAACTGAGAGAAAGCTGGAACAGGTTGGTTGATCAGCCATGATGATATTGTATGGCAGATCAGACTTGAAGGGCTGAATGGTTTACTTGCTGCTGTTTCCTATGTTTCATTGGAACTAATTTCCCAGTCTACTTTATCCAACTGTGTATTCCTTCCTTTGCAATTACCTTATTTAAATTTAGCATATTTATTTATGTCCAAGTTTGTCATTCTCAAACTGAAAGCATCATTTTACCATGCTGTGGTTATTGTTTCCTAAGGGATATTTTACTCTGAGATCATGTATTGTACTTGCCTTATTACACATTCAAAATGGCCTGATTCCTAGTTCAATGAACAACATATTGTTCTAGAAAACTGTCCAAAATACATTGTATTAATTCTTCCTCATGACTACCTCTGCCAATTTGTTTTTTTTTTCTGATCTACATGAAGATTAAAGTCACCCATGATTAATGTACTGCCTTTTTCAAGCCGTCTTTAACTCCTGATTTATTATTTGTCATACAGCATAGCTACACATAAGATCATGGAGAATACTCACACTCGTCTTTTTCCCCTTATAATTTCCAACCTCCATCCATATGGATTCTAAACTTTCTAATCAAACATCATTTCTTGCTATCATACTTATTCCATCTCATACAAGCAAAGCGACCACACCATCTTTTCCTTCCTGTTTGTTCTTTTGAAGTCATGTATCAGGTAAACATAAAGACACTAATGTCTTAGTAGACAATCAGGTTGCTTTCTCTTGAGGGTGAGATGACTGGTGGTGGTTTAACCTGAGGGTACTAGTCCTCAGACAAGGTGAGAGGATGAGAAGGTGAATTGAGCCCATATTGTTGGCATCACCTTGCTTTTAAACCTGCTGTCCAGCCAACTGAGCTAACTAACTACCTTAATCCATAAACTAATGAATATTTAGTCCCCAGATTTGATCTCCTTGTTTCCATGTCTCCATAATGGCTATTACCCCTATTAACCTCAATTTGTGATACTGTTTGCATTTATTTTATTTAGAATACTATGCACATTTAAATAAAGAGCCAACGACCTTTGCCATTTTCTTTCCCCATTTTCCCTATTTGGTCCTAATTTTCTATGTTTGTATATGCTACAACTTCATGTTCCACTCTGCACTTCATTATCCAAATAACTGCCTTGTAATGGCATATCCTTTTGCTTTGTAAACTTACATATCCCTTCTCCCAAAATTAGATGATGACACTTAGATCCCTCCCCTCTGATTCCAAGTTCTTCTCTGACCCTGAGGAGATGTCCTTAACCTGGCACCAGGCTGATAAAGACAGCCTTTGGAATTTGTGCTCACATGACAGTGAACAGTGTTTATCTCCCTAATTAAACAGTCCCCATAGCATAGTGTCATGGTCAGTGTGTTCAGCCTCCCTGCAGTCTCCATTCACATCCACAAAGCTTACAAAAACTTGTTGGATAATCACAGGGGCTGAAGCTCCTTGAACACTATTCCCTAGGTCCGCATACATAGGACATAGAACATATAGAACATAGAACATTACAGCACAGTACAGGCCCTTCGGCCCTCGATGTTGCGCCGACCTGTCATACCAATCTGAAGCCCATCTAACCTACACTATTCCATGTACGTCCATATGTCCAATGACTTAAATGTACTTAAAGTTGGCGAATCTCCTACCGTTGCAGGCAAAGCATTCTATACCCTTACTACTCTCTGAGTAAAGAAACTACCTCTGACATCTGTCCTATATCTATCACCCCTCAATTTAAAGCTATGCCTCCTCATGCTTGCCCTGTCCACCCTATCTAACCCTCTGATTATCTTATATGTCTCTATTAAGTCACCTCTCAACCTTCTTCTCTCCAACGAAAACAGCCTCTAGTATCTCAGCCTTTCCTTGTAAGACCTTCCCTCCATACCAGGCAACATCCTAGTAAATCTCCTCTGCACCCTTTCCAAAGCTTCCACATCCGCCTTATAATGCAGTGACCAGAACTGTACACAATACTCCAAGTGCGGCCGCACCAGAGTTTTGTACAGCTGCAACATAACTTCATGGTTCCGGAACTCGATCCCTCTATTAATAAAAGCTAAAACACTGTATGCCTTTTTAACAACCCTGTCAACCTGGGTGGCAACTTTCAAGGATCTGTGTACCTGGACACCAAGATCTCTCTGCTCATCTACACTACCAAGAATCTTACCATTAGCCCAGTACTTTGCATTCCGGATACTCTGACCAAAGTGAATCACCTCACGCTTGTCCGCATTAAAATCCATTACAAACCATTTTGCCCTTGATGACAGACCAAATTTGAATTTTAATGACCTAGTCTGAATGGTGTGACGACTTTTGGAACAATGTGACCATGTATATTTCCCAGCACCTCAACTTGGACCTGAAATTGCTCAGAATGGAAGCACTTAATCCAGATGTGTTAACTCTGGATCACCCTGGTGTCCAGAAACTCCCACTTGTTTCAGCAGCAACACATCACCAGTCCTGCCACCACCGTCATATTTAAGTTATGAAGTAATTACCCAAGAATGCCTGTTTTTTTTACACTTATTATTATTTTAATTATCTCTTAAAAGCATAAGAATCAATCTTATACTTGAGCTATTTTTCAGAAAAGAGAAAAAGGCTAGAAACCTAAATACAAACTGAAAGTCTTACCTTTACTTGAAAGACTGGAAACATTCACCTATCCTGCTCACCAAGTAGCTGCTTTATCTGCACTCTCATTGCATTGTTCCAGATGTCATTTACCCATTGGTCTCATTGCAAATAGGCCTTTAGGCCTTTTAATCCATAGCTTTTATCCTCTCTTGCTCACCTTTCCGTCTAGAGACGACTTTTTTTAAGATTAGATTACTTACAGTGTGGAAACAGGCCCTTCGCCCAAACAAGTCCACACCGACCCGCTGAAGCGCAACCCAGCCAGACCTATTCCCCTACATTTACCTTTTCACCTAACACTATGGGCAATTTTAGCATAGCCAATTCACCTAACCTGCACATTTTTGGACTGTGGGAGGAAACGGGAGCACCCGGAGGAAACCCACACAGTCAGCCGCCTGAGGCAGGAATTAAACCCGGGTCTCTGGTGCTGTGAGGTAGCAGTTCTAATCACTGTGCCACCGTGACGCCCATTTTTTCTTCTATAATGTTGATTAGATTAGATTACTTAGTGTGGAAACAGGCCCTTCGGCCAAACAAGTCCACACCGACCCGCTGAATTGCAACCCACCTGGATCCATTCCCCTACATTTACCCCTTCACCTAACTCTATGGCGGTCAATTTAACATGGCCAATTCACCTAATCTGCACATTTTTGGATTGTGGGAGGAAACCGGAGCACCCGGAGGAAACCCACGCAGACATGGGGAGAGTGTGCAAACTCCATACAGAGAGTCACCTGAGACGGGAATTGAACCCAGGTGTCTGGCGCTGTGAGGCAGCAGTGCTAACCACTGTGCCACCGTGCCGCTAGTTGTCCTTCAACACCACATTCCCAATTCAAACCAAATTCCCAGTTAATACTCTTTTGGCCTTTGTCTCACTCTTCTTACACTAACTTTGTTTCCTTATTTGTCCATTGGCAATTTATAACAGAGAACACAGTTAATTGCTTTCAGGGGCAACTCCACCCTCACCTCAGGAGCACATCCTGCCTTAGAAAGTGGAGACCTAATTGAAGCTGACAACTATCTAGGCCCAGCCAGAGATCCCTGGTAAGGGATCTGATGAGGACTGTCAACCTATCTCTCAAAGGGGTGATGAGGAGTTGTGAGGCGGTCAGGTTCAAGAGGCCCATGATATGGATAACAGCACCAACTCCCTCTCTCTTCCACCTTCCCCCCCCGGTCCAAATCACCACTACCATTACATTACTTCCTGAGGTCACACAACCAAAAATGCTGGGCTTCCTTCATGGCATGAGCTTTCTACCACCAAGGTTAAAATTCCAGTAGCAGCAGGACTAGGTCTTTTGTAGAATCCCTACAGTGCAGGCAGAGGCCATTCAGTCCATCAGGTTTTTTACCAATCCTCATTTTCTCCTGAAATGCTCGAACAGGTTGATGTTAAGAACAAGGATGTACTGGAAATTTTGAAAAATTTGAGGATAGACAAGAACCCTGGGCCAGACGGGATATACCCAAGGTTACTACGGGAAGTGAGAGAAGAGATTGTTTCATCTTTAGCAATGATCTTTGTGTCCTCACTGTCTACTGGAGTTTTACTAGATGATTGGAGGTTGGAAAATGTTATTCCCTTATTTAAGAAAGGGAATAAGGATAATCTTGGGAATTACAGACCAATCAGTCTTATGTCGGTAGTGGGCAAATTATTGGAGAGGATTCTGAGAGAAAGGATTTATGATTATTTGGAAAAGTATAGCTTGATTAGAGGTAATTGGCATGGCTTTGTGAGAGGCAGGTCATGCCTCACAAACCTTATTGAATTCTTTCAGGATATGACAAACATGTCAATGAAGGTCGAGCAGTGGATGTGGTGTTCATGGATTTTAGCAAGGCATTTTATAAGGTTCCCCATGATAGGCTTATTCAGAAAGTAAGGAGGCATGGCATGCACGGAAATATGACTGTCTGGATACAGAATTGGCTGGCCCATTGAAGACAGAGGGTAGCAGATGGAAAGTATTCAGCCTGGAGCTCGGTGACTAGTAGTGTTCCATGTGAGTCAGTTCTGGGATCTCTGCTCTTTGTGATTTTTCTAAATGACTTGGATGAGAAAGTGGAAGGGTGGGTTAGTAAGTTTGCTGATGACACAAAGGTTGGTGGAGTGGTGGCTAGTGTGGAAGGCTGTTGTGGGTTGCAATGGGCCATTGACAGGATGCAGAACTGGACTGATAAGTGGCAGATGGCGGTCAACCTGGAAAAGTGTGAAGTGATTCATTTTGAAAGGTTAAATTTGAGTGCAGATTACAGGGTTAAAGGTAGGATTCTTGGCAGTGTGGAGGAACAAAGGGATCTTGGGGTCCATGTCCATAGATCTCTCAAAATTGCCACCCAAGTTGATAGAGTTATTAAGAAGGCGCACAGTGTATTGGCTTTCATTGGCAAGGAGATTGAGTTTAAAAGCTGTGAGGTCATGCTGCAGCTCTATAAAGTCCTGTTTAGACCACATTTTGAATATTGTGTTCAGTTCTGGTTACCTCATTATAGCAAGGATGGTGAAGCTTTAGAGAGGTGCAGAAGAGATTTACCAGGATGCTGCCTGGATTGGAGGGCATGTCTTATGAAGAAAGGTTGAGGAAGCTAGGGCTTTTCTCACTGGAGTGAAGAAGGATGAGAGGTGACCTGATAGAGGTGTACAAGATGATGAGAGGCATAGATAGAGTGGATAGCCAGAGACATTTTCCCAGGACGCAAATGGCTATCATGAGGGGGCATAATTTTAAGATGTTTGGAGGAAGGTTTAGGGGAGATGTCAGAGGTAGGTTCTTTACACAGAGAGTGTGGGTGTATGGAATGCACTGCCAGCAGTGGCAGTAGAGTCAGATACGTTAGGGACAGTTAAGTGACTTTTGGATAGGCACATGGATGATAGTAAAATGAAGGGTAAGTAGGTTAATTTGATGTTAGAGTAGTATAAAAGGCTGGCACAACATTGTGGGCCGAAGGGCCTGAACTGTGCTGTATTGTTGTATGTTCTACATTCAGTGTTTATCTGTGTGCTGGTTTATCTGTCTGCCTGTTTATGGAATCTGAATCTGGGTCCACATTCTTGTGCATAAGAGATTAATCCTATGATAATCTAGAAAAAGTTAAAAATCTAGTGGAGATAGTGCCTTTAGATATTCCCCTTCCTTTCTTTTTGTGGCTCTATAACATGAGCTTGCATATATTTGATTATTTACGCTATTATTTTTCAATGTGCAGAAATAGAAAAAAAAAGCTATGCTTTCTTTATATTTTCTCATTTCATTTCTTGGTTCATTTTTCCAGCCATCAATCCTTACTGTAAACAAAGTATTAATCTATCTAAACCTATTCATCATGACAGGACTAGCATTTGTCTAAGAAATGAGGCATTAAATGAAGTGCTGTGAGTACAGAACGTGTGGTAAATTGGACTGCTGCCTTTTGCAGACTGTGCTCTTTCAAATATCCATAATGATACACTGCTAGAAACTGCTAGCAGGGATGATGTTGAAGTGGGGAAATTAAAGGCATTGTTTTTAAAATTTTGAAATAATTGATCCATTTTATATTTCAAAATAATGTGAGGGATATCACAGTCGTCCTCAGAGTGGAAGCAAATACTACTGAACACCACTGACACTTATTAGATGAACTTCAATATAGTATTTGCAGCAACATATTATTGATTAATGTATTCCTGATCCACTCAGCTCCATTAATCACTATGTAGAGTAGATTCATTGTGCTTCTCTACAGCCTGGGAGTGCCACACAAGGCTCTCTAAATCCTTTTGTCTGGAAGCTGTCGTCTGTATACTTTCAGTCTATTTGCTTTGCTTGCCAGATCATGTACAATTTTGGGGAATACAGTCAGCAGCACTCAGCTAATTTCAAGTGGATGACATGCTAGTGACAGGTCAGTCCTGTAATGTTTGTTTTCCAAAACTGTGAAATCAGCATTTTGTTTTGAACACTGCTGCTTAAAGCAACAATTTTTAAACACATATCGACTCCAGGCTGGGGTGTCTTGAGGCACAAGGGGTTTGAACACCTTCGGCACATCCAGTATTAAAGCTCCCACCAAGGTTAATAAGAATTGAAGTCATTTCACTTAAATAATTATAATACGCAGCCATCCTAATCAGTCCATCTCTCAAATGCTGCTTTGGAGAGGATGCTATGAATTAGGGTCTGTCCTGTCACAGTGGAATATAATATGTACCTGGGTCCATTTACAAGGAATAACAAAATTGCTGAGAATTGTTCATAGGTCCAGAATGTAATTCAGGTGAGCCCCACATGTGAAAATGGATAAGCTGAAACACATCCTCCCACCGACTGTGCTGCCTGTCCACTATTCCTTTGAAACCAGGAGATTGTGAACTCCTGTGTGGGAGTTCCTGTCTATGATCATATCCAGCCTTACAGCACACATCTTGTAGATGGTGGGTAGCAATTCTGCTCTCAACAAGGATCTGTAGAAGGTGTCATGCCTGGGCTCTGATCCTCACTGCAGAGCTTTCTTGAATTGTTTCTGAAGATGTGGTAGAAGTGTGCCAGAACACCCATGGAATTTTGGCAACAATGTCTATAAAATGTTCCTAGACCTCCAGCCATCGTTTCTGCAGTATAGTTTTCAACATACTCTACAATATATTGAAAGGGAGTGATTGCTGTTTTTAAACATTATTCTAAAACCTTCTATTCCACACAGTGATTCATTTTCCAGGAATTGGTTTGCAAATGAAAGTGTTTTTGTTGTTTTAGTTCCTTTACACGTTACTATGCAATCTGAGGAACTTACAATCTGCAAGTTATTTTTAAGTTACCAGCAGGAGTAACATTACAATTGGTATGGTAATATGTGAGTGCTTTGATTAAATATTAATGTGGTACAGATTCACACAATAAGGCTGCAAACACAGCAGCTTTTCGGATATAATGCTTGTTGTACATCACATTGATGGCCTCAATGAATATTACAAAGCAAAAAAAAAGTATCATTGCAATATTATTCCAGTGAAAATTAAAAGCTGGACATCTTTCTCTGTTTCTCAGTCAGGTTTTGTAGCTATCATTGTCGCTGGGCATAATGGGGTCACACTAAACCTCAGTATCTTCTAATATCTAGCTCATCACTGAATAATCTCTTTAATTCTTCTGTAGTAGAACAGCTATCAGTATGACTCAAACATCTCTCAGTTTGTTCATTGACTGGGTAACATTGAACTGTTCTTGTATAGTGTACTTAGTCTATCTATTTTGATGACCTGTGATTATGAATTTCAGCCATGGTGCCGTCCAATGTGACCATAGTACCATCACTCTCATCCTACTAATCCACAATGTACCAAGATTCATTAATTAAATACTTTTTATTTATCAGGTTTTTAAAAATAACAAGATCTATTAAAGGTTTCATATGAGATAAAATTATCAATTTATTAACAGAACAAAACTTACTCATTGAACAAGAAATAATTGGTTGATATTTACCATCAGTAATTTAACAGTATAAATGCTTATCCCTTTAAATATTTGCAAAATGCACAGACGCATCTCAAGAAAAGGGAAAATCTCTCCTCTGCAGAGATTGGCTTTCTGGGAAAAAAAGACACTTTAGCCAATGGGGATTGTTGTTGAAGGTAAAAGGATAAAGCATAGCACATTCCAGAGTGTGTTGCTCTGTTGTTCTGGCATGAGTGGTCAAGTCACTAATGGTACACAGTTATCTCTGAAGAATTATAGACACAACTTAGTCAGGAATTACAATCTCAATCAGTCTCACCAAAGAATAAATAGGTTTCGTCGGAACTCAACAAAAGGTTTTCCTTTTCAGAAATGAGAGATCAGCGAGGCAGCTTATTCTTAACAAGCATTTACCAAATCTGTTTGTTCTTAGTAGGCTGTCCTCAACTAACATGTTCTTAGCAGGCTTTCCTCTAACTCAACCAGATTAATCAAGAATCTCTGTAAACCAGACACTGTTCAAACCAGGGCTGGCAGGGGATGGCAGCAAAGCAAGAAGGAATTACCAAGTATGTGGTTTATAAGAAAACTTTATTTTTAAAACAGTTCCAACATCCACAATGAGCTGTCGTTGACCTCTTTTATGTAAACCACAATCCTTCAAAAGGTAAGGCATCCAAGCAGAATTAATTATAAACTATCCTTGTAACACTGTTGATTGCTCTGTTACATGGATTAAATCACTGTAACTCTTTCGCAGTCTCTGAGAGGAGCATACAGATGAGGTAGAGGAGAAAGTTGTCTTGTTTGGAGGTAAATTATCTCAGTGCAGATTTTAGTGAAGGGCTTGCTCCAGCTGCAGAAGATGTCTTGGATTTTACAACAATAATGATGGCAAATCTGTCAGCAGTCATCACCAATACTCCTCTGAAACTGACAGTGATTTCTGGAGTCTGCACATTTGTAATTGAACACAGAACTCCGAAAGTTTCTGTCAGTGATTCTTTATTTTGCCAAACGTGTCTTGTTAAAGTATCGCTGGACGGCAAACAATTAAAGATAGCAGCACTGATGAGAGCTTGCCTTTTTTATGCTATGAGTTTTGCAGTAAGTCATTGAAACGTTACATCATACTGAACAAGGTCTAACTAGGGTTTTGCTGGCATGCTAGATTTATCATTGCTGTTAACCAACCTTTCTTGGACCAGAGAACTGGTGTAGTGTTTGTGGAAAGCCAAATTTCTTCATTGAAATATGAAACAAAATCATATTTTGATTTTTTTTTAGGAGCTTGTTCGTGATCATTCAGATTTTGCCTTAATCCCCCATGTATGGCTCAGTTATGTTTTGCTTTCTTTGAAACATAATCTGCATTTTGCTTCTGAGTTTGCTGTCTATGAGAATACTTCAGTGCAACTGACCGATGACTCTGCTTGTTGAGATTACAATTGCTGGACACCTGGAGATTCACTTGACCGGGCAACAGGTTCAAATTAACAACAAGAAAATCATATAGCCATAGAGTCATAGCGATGGAAATAGACCCTTCGGTCCAACCCGTCCATGCCAACCAGATATCCCAACCCAATCTAGTCCCACCTGCCAGCACCTGACCAGTATCCCTCCAAACCCTTCCTATTCATATACCCATCCAAATGCCTTTTAAATGTTGCAATTGTACAAGCCTCCACCACTTCCTCTGGCAGCTCATTCCATACACATACCACCCTCTGCGTGAAAAAGTTGCCCCTTAGGTCCCTTTTCTATCTTTCCCCTCTCATCCTAAACCTATACCCTCTAGCTCTGGGCTCCCCCTCCCCAGTGTTGTCACTTCACCATTGACTACGAAATGCAGACTATTATGGTTGTTCAAATGTTTAAGAGAAAAAAATGGAAAATATTTTAGAAATTAGTTTTTATTTTGTATTCATCACTGTTCTGTATGTGCCCTGCTCTTTCTTCTTACAGATTGTATTTTAAACGTCAATCAAGTAAAAAGAAACATTGTCGTGAAAGAAAATGACAATATTCATTTAAACTGCCACATCACAAATCAAACAAGACCAGACTCTCAATTCTCTGTGCTATGGTATGTTCAAACATCACTGGAGAAAGCGGACAAGCTGATCTTGAAATCAAACCGTGACTCTGTGGTCGAGTACAAGGACTGGTTAGGAAGAGACAAGAAGAAGGAGAGACTGCAGGTTGCAAAACCTTTTGCTGGACATTATACCTTGGTCTTACTAAAAGCTGACATTAGTGATAGTGGGAAATACTATTGTCATGTGGAGGAATGGCTACTAAGCCCCAACAACATCTGGTACAAAATTGGGGAGGACACATCTGGACTGACCACTGTCACTGTCCAACGCCCAGGTATTGAATCAGCTTTGTCTTTGTGAAAAATATTCTGTGCAATGGTGCTAGTTGCCTCATAAGTAAGAGAGAAGAAAAGGTCTGAGTGCTAGCCATGCATCCCACTTGATAACTGCATTGGCAGAAGCTACGCCCTCTTTGTGGTTAAAGGGTAATATAGAATTTTTAAAAGAGGTAGAAACGTGAGGACTGAATGAATGTCATGATGCTTTGTAACTTGTGTGTTGGACAATGTCAACCATTTGAGAAATTCAGGACCAAGGAAGAATAATATTTTACAGATTCTCTTCCTTGACAAAAGTAATCTACCTAATTATACTTTAAAGTTGATTAAAACTTTTCAAGGGATTTCATGCCAGTGTTATTTGCAGCACAAGTGCATGAGCAACATGCAACATATTCTACACTTGAACCCTGGTGTTAGCTGTCATTTTCATGGCTTTAAACGTGGAGCTAGAACTGATGTGAGCAATTTGATTTGTTTGATACTTTACTGGTTGTCCCCATACAGTTCCAAAGCTAACAAACAAATACTGACGTCATTGACTTTTATGTGATATAAAAGGTTCAATTTGAAATAAAGATGCAGGTGCACCTAGCAGAAGGTCCTAGGGTTATTGGTGGAATTTAATCCAGACAATAACGTGGAGAACTGTGTCATCCTCTATTGAGAATGCATACTGCAACCTGTGCTACTCAAGTGATAAGCAGGCCAGCAATCGACCACCTTCCCTGGGATCAAGGACATTTTTTTCCCCCTGAGAACTGCTGGCCATTTAGAGGCCATCAGCTCTCCATATCAGGCAGAGTCTCCAGAAGCCAAGTTAGCAGCAAGTGGTACACCAGCAGTGATCTGTGTGGAAAAATTCATCACTATTTGACCTACCAGTGAGCTTACCATTGTCATGTGATCTCCACCTCTGCTGTTGGTTGCTTTCATTTTAGTTTGTGGAAGCCATTAAACATATTACTTAAAAACACGATGTCAAAAGTGTGTGGTTGAAATTGGATGAATTTTCTGAGCTGTAAGAGTGCCAGCTCCAATTAAAAGAAAATACAGTCAAGGATGACTTTAAACACCACAGTCTGCAACTTTCAGGTGGTGGGTGAAACGCAATGGCTGTTAATTTTCCAACCCCCTCTCCTATGGAAATGATAGTGGAGACAGAATTGGAAACTTTCTTCACTCACAAAATTATGAAATAGCTAAGAATTAAATAACATAATTGGGCAAATAAGAATTACAACCCTCTTATCAAAACTGAGAAAAAAATGCTACAAAGCTGTATTGCACCTGAAATGACACTGAGCAGAAGAGAACTCAGACAGGAGAGGGTTTGAAGGCATACGTCGAACCCCATGTCAATATATTGCTTCTGAATGGTATGTGTTGTATGTGAGAGCTTTGGGAAGGGAGACTGTTGTTCTATACGTGATAGTACTGCTGTACCAAACCAACTTCTGAGAATTTGGACAACTCAAAGATGATCTCATCAGAGATGGGATTGTTGTGGGGATAAGAAATCCCATTGTGAAAGCATGTCAAAAAAAAGAGGAGAAACTCATTCTCAAGAAAGCCCTCGAGATGTGCGTTCATTAGTATGTAAATCTGAGATTTATATAAAATGAACCGAAACCTGCAATCCATTCTAAAAGACGAAAGACTTAACGGTAATCTAGGTTTGTTCAATATATTGCTTCAATTGCATGACACTGTGATCTTTTGCTATAAATTCTGTGTCTTATGATCCTTCCCCACTAGTTACCTGATGAAGGGGCAACGCTCTGAAAGCTAGTACTTCCAAAAAAAACCTATTGGACTATAACGTGGTGTTGTGTGATTTTTAACTTTGTCCACCCCAGTCCAACACTGGCACCTCCACATCATAGCTAGAAATAAGCAAAGTAAGCCTATACAGATGGCTTTTGGAAAGATATCAGCCAATTTTTCTGATAAATTGCTCTACAACATGTGGGTTTCATCAGATCTAAAGGTAATAAATTGGTTGTTATTAGACTGATGACTTCAGAGGAGAGTATTAATTGAATATAAAATATCAAATAAACTGGTATTTTATGCAAAAACACAAGTTTTGCAGTCTTGCACGATTGTGCAAGAAGGTACTATGATACATGAAGCCTTTGAAGGTAAGGTTGAGTCCACGTAATGGAACAGTACCCATTCCCAAGAAGATAAATGAAGCTGAAAGCTCAAAGCAGGGAGAAAAATAAAGATTTAGTTAGTGATAGTAAGCAAAATTAATTTATCTCAACTAAAGTGATTGGACTGGCTTGGACGAGTTGGACTGAAGGGTCTGTTTCCGTGCTGTACATCTCTATGACTCTATGACTGATAACCTGACAATTTCCAACATTGATTCATAATGTTTTGCTAGCCACCGATCATTGACTGATGAACAAATTCTAGAATATTACAAGGATACAGTTGCTGATCTGGAGAGGCTGGATAGGCTGGGATCTTTCCCTGGAGCATTGAAAGCTGAGGCATGACCTTAGAGAGGTTTATAAAATCATGACGGGCATAGATGAGGTGAATAGCCAAGGTCTTTTCACCAGGTCAGGGGAGTCCAAAACCAGAAGGCATAGGTTTAAGATGAAATGGGAATGGGATCTGAGGGGCTTCTTTCTCACACAGAGAATGGTGTGTATATGGAATGAGCTGTCAGAGGAAGTGGCTGAGGCAGGTACAATTACAACATTTAAAAGCCAGTTGGTCAGGTACATGGCTAGGAAGGGTTAAAGGGAAATAGGCCAAACACAGGCAAATGGAATTAGTTCAGTTTAGGAAACCAGGTCGGCATGGACAAGTTGGGCCGAAGGGACTGCTTCCATGCTGTGTGACTTTATGGCTTCCTGATGAGTGTAATTTCAATGTAAATGAGAATGTAAGACTAACTCGGCATCTGCTGATAAGAGTTCAAGGTGTTTTCAAATACCTCTTAAAAGACACAATAGAAAAGCTACAGATGAAGGGAATATCGAAGAAACTGCTGTGGAATCAATTAGCAGCAGAGTAGCAGCAAGTGAACTTGAAAAGCTGAGACTATGCGGAGATCCAAAGGATCGCAATAAATCTTTGAAGAGATCACACGATACCAATCATTGAATAATTGGATTGGATAGAGTCGGCATGGGCTTATAAAGGAGAAATTGTGCTTGAGAAATCTGCTGGAAGTTATTGAAGATATAGCCAGTAAAGTAGATACAGTAGAGCGAATAGATGTGGTTTATTTGGATTTTCAGAAAACTTTTAATAAGGTCCCGAATTAAGAGATTAGCATGCACAATTAAAACACATGGAGTTGGAGACTGTATATTGAAATGGACTGAGAACTGTTTGCAGACAGGAAACAAAGACTAGGAATAAACAGGTCTTTTCTCAGTGTCAGGTGTAGTGGTTGTAATGCAGTCCACCAGGTGGACCACTTCAATATGAGTTCCTGAACGGGGCTGATAGTCTGGCCCAATCAGGGAGACTTGGTTGACAGATAACAGCAGGACTGTCAGGAGTTCTGTTCACTCTGATAATTGGCTACAAGGGAACTAGATAGTATCAAGGACATCCATGTGGAGTTATTTCAGTGGGCGGTAACTTGTGGGGAACTGCAAGGGATCAGTGCTTAGACCCTAACTATTCATAATATATAGTAGTGGTTTAGATTAGATTCCCTACAGTATGGAAACAGGCCCTTCGGCCCAACAAGTTCACACTGACCCTCTGAAGAATAATCCACCCAGACCCATTCTCCTACCCTATATTTACCCTTGACTAATGCACCTAACACTATGGGCAATTTAGCATGGCCAATTCACCTGACCTACACATCTTTGAGATTGCAGGAGGAAACCAGAGCACACCCACACAGACACAGGGAGAATGTGCAAACTCCACACAGACAGTCGCCCAAGGCAGGAATCAAACCCGGGTCCCTGGCGTTGTGAGGCAGCAGTGCTAACCACTGAGCCACCGTGTTGATGACATTTCTTCAAGTTTGCACATGACACTAAACTGGATGGGAAAGTATGCTGTGAGAAGTATACAAAGAAACCTTAGTGTGATTTGGACAAGTGGGCAAATACGTGGTAGATTCAGTATAACATGGATATATGTGAAATTATCTACTTTGATAGTAAAAAAGAGGGAGGCAGATTATTATCTGAATGAGGATAGACTGGGAAAGGGGAATGTGCAATGAGACCTTGGTGTCCTTTTACACACAAGTCGCTGAAGGTAAGCAAGTGATGAAGAAGGCAAATGGTATGTTGGCCTTCATAGTGAAAGGATTCAATTACATGAATTGGGATGTCTTACTGCAACTGTACAGGGTTTTGGTAAGACTACACCTGGAATATGATGTGCGGTTTTGCTCTCCTTATCTGAGGAAGGATTTTCTTGCTATTGTGGGAGAACAAAGAAGGTTTGCTGGATTAATTCCTGGGATGGCAGGACTGACATATGGGGAAAGCCTGAATCGGTTAGGACTATATTCGATAGAGTTCAGATGAATGAGAGGGGGATTGCATAGAGATCTATAAAATTCAAACAGAATTAGCCAGGGTAGATACAAGAAAGATGTTCTCAATAACCATGGACTCCAGAACGAAGAGTCATGCTTTAAAGGTATGAGGTAGGCCTTTCAGGCCAAAGATAAGGAGACATTTCTTCACCCAGTGATGGTGAGCCTGTTGAATTCTCTGCCAGAGGAAACTGTTGAGGCAAAACATCGTAGAGTTTCAAGAAAGACGTAGATACAATTCTTAGGACTAAGAAAGTCAAAGGATTTGGGGAGAAAACAGGAACATGATACTGAACTGGATATCAGCCATGATTATATTGAATGGTGGAGCAGCCTGAAAGGGTTGAATGCCTACTCCTGCTCCAATATGCTGTATTTCTTTGAATAGACATTACCAGAGCTTGGAAATAGATACTGGTAAGTGAAGTTAAATGAAAGCAACTGTTTTCCAAAAATTATCCTGGATACCATTCAAGGTTACAGATTGTTGCTTATGTCATTTGGCATTTACACTGTTCTGGAAGAGCACCAATGTAGACAGCATAAGGTTGTCAGTAATCTTCCTGCATTAGAAGACACAATGGATGATCTACTAGTCCATGGATTTGGAGACAAAATGGAAGAAGCCATCGCTGACCACAATCAGAATCCAGTGAGAGAGCTCATCAGATGAAGCTGAAGCTGAACAAGAATAAGATGCGTTCAAAGATTTCATGAAGTCATGTACATAAGTTGGGTATTCACAGCAAAAGATCTTTGCCTGGACCCTGCCAAGGTGAGAGCTATCACAGAGATACACCAGCCAACAATTGTGAAAGCAATGCAACAACTCATTTTGGAGCAACACATTTGTACAAAGTATACGAGCTGGCTGACAGTGCTCATGGAACCGCAACTTTTGCTGTTTGCTACTTTCACCTAAATTGGTGTCAGGACAGGAAGGCAATCCATGAGCATTCCCAATCCAGACTTCATTGGGACAGAGGCAGGGAGGTGCTGCGATCCACACTAGACCCCCTCTTGCCCAATTAAATGCCCCAGCTCTAGCATCATACAGTCACAGAGATATATAGCATGGAAAAAGAGCCTTTGGTCCAACTTGTCCAGGTCAACCTGAAAACCTGACCTAATCTAGTCCCATTTGCCAGCATATGGCCCATATCCCTCTAAATCTTTCCTATTCCTCTCCCCATCCAGATGCCTTTTAAATGTTGTAATTGTACCAGCCTCCACCACTTCCTCTGGCAGCTCATTCCATACACGCACCACCCTCTGCATGAAAAAGTTGCCCCTTAGGTTCCTTTTAAAGCTTTCCCCTCTCACTCTAAACCTATGCCCTCTAGTTCTGGACTATTCCACCCCAGGGAAAAAAAACCTTGTCTATTTACCCTATTCATGCCCCTCATGATATTATACACCTCCACAGGGTCACCCCCTCAGTCTCCAATGTTCCAGGGAAAACAGGCCCACCTTTATTCAGCCTCTCCCTATAGCTCAAACACTGGCAGCACTCTTGTAAATCTTTTTTGAACCCTTTCAAGATTTACAACATTGTTCCAATTGGAGGGATACTAGAATTGCACACAACATTCCAAAAGTGGCCTAACCAATTTTCTGTTCAGCTACAACATGATCTCTCAACTCCAATACTCGATACTCTGACCAATAAAAGAAAGCTTACCAAATGCCTTCTTCATTATCCTATCTACCTGCAATCCACTTTCAAGGAACTATGAACCTGTACTCCACAATCTCTTTGTTCACTCACCCTCCACAAGACCTTACCTTACCTTACCATAAATCCTGCCCTAATTTGTCTTTTCAAAATGCAGTACCCCACATTCATCTAAATTAAACTCCATCTGCAACTCCTTGGCTATTGGCCCATCTGATCAAGAATTCAGTTGCACTCTGAGGCAACCTTCTTTGCTGTCCACTACACCTCCAATTTTGGTGTCACCTGCACACTTACTATTATCTCACATATTCACATCTAAATCATTTATATGAATGATGAAAAGTAGTGGACCCAGACCGATCCTTATAGCACTCCACTAGTCACAGGCCTCCAGTCTGAAAGGCAACCCTCCACAACCACCCACTGTCTTATACCTTCAAGCCAGTTTTGTATCGAAATGGCTAGTTCTCCCTGTATTCCATGTGATCTAACATTGCTACTCAGTCTACCAGAAGGAACCTTGTCAAAAGCCTCACTGAAGTCCATATAGATCCCATCTACAGCTCTGCCCTCATCAATCCTCTTTGTTACTTCTTCAAAAAATAATCAAGTTAATGAGACATGATTTCCCACGAAAAAAGCCATGTTGGTTATCCCTAATCAGTCCTTGCCTTTCCAAATACATGTAAATCCTGTCCCTCAGGATTCCCTCCAACAACTTGCCCACCACCAATGTCAGGCTCATCGGTCTATAGTTATAGAGTCATAGAGATGTACAGCACGGAAACAGACCCTTTGGTCCAACCCGTCCATGCTGACCAGATATCCCAACCCAATCTTGTCACACCTGCCAGCATCCAGTCCATATCCCTCCAAATCCTTCCTATTCATATACCCATCCAAATGCCTTTTAAATGTTGCAATTGTACCAGCCTCCACCACATCCTCTGGCAGCTCATTCCATATACGTACCATCTTCTGCGTGAAAACGTTGCCCCTTAGATCTCTTTTATATCTTTCCCCTCTCAATCTAAGTCTATGCCCACTAGTTCTGGACTCCCTGACCCCAGGGAAAAGAATTTATCTATTTATCCTATCCATGCCCCCTCATAATTTTGTAAATCTCAATAAGGTCACCCCTCAGCCTCCAACGCTCCAGAGAAAACAGCCCCAGCCTCTCCCTACAGCTCAAATCCTCCAACCCTGGCAACATCCTTGTAAATCTTTTCTGAACCCTTTCAAGTTTCTCAACATCTTTCCGTTAGGAAGGAGACCAGAATTGCATGCAATATGCCAATAGTGGCCTAACCAATGTCCTGTACAGCTGCAACAAGACCTCCCAACTCCTGTACTCAATACTCTGACCAATAAAGGAAAGCATACTAATCGCCTTCTTAACTATCCTATCTACTTGCAACTCCACTTTCAAGGAGCTATGAACCTGCACTCCACGGTCTCTTTGTTCAGCAACACTCCCTATGACCTTACCATTAAGTGTTTAAGTCCTCCTAAGATTTGCTTTCCCAAAATGCAGCACCTCACATTTATCTGAATTAAACTCCATCTTTCACTTCTCAGCCCATTGGCCCGTCTGGTCAAGATCCTGTTGTAATTGGTCTTCCTCCAATTTAGACCTTCAGCTTTTAGATCTGGTATATCCTTTTCCATCACTGTTTTAAAATTAATAGAATTATGGTCACTAGCCCAAAGTGCTCCCCCACTGACACCTCAGTCACTTGCCCTGCCTTATTTTCAAACAGTCGGTGAGGTTTTCCACCTTCTCTAGGCACAACCACACACTGAATCAGAAAATGTTCTTGTACGTAACTAATAAATTCTTCTCCATCTAAACTCTAAACACTATGGCAATATCCGCCCTAAGTACAGCAGTAATGCTATCCTTTATCAAAAGTGCTACTCCTCCTCATCTCTTGCACCTCCCCCCCCCCCCCCCCCCCACCCCCCCACCCCCACCCTCCACCTTTCTATCCTTCCAATCACACTTATATTCTGGAACATTAAGCTGCTAGTCCTGTCTATCCCTGAGCCATGTTTCTGTAATAATGATGATATCCCAGTCCCATGTTCCTAACCATATGCTGAGTTCATCTGCCTTCCCTGTTAGGCCTCTGCCATTGAAGTAAATGCAGTTTAATTTCTTAGTCCTACCTCGTTCTCTGTTTTGTTCCTGCCTGTCCTGTTTGACTTGCTGCTTTTCCCAACTGTACCAATCTCAGTTGGACGTCTTTCCTCATGATTTCTCTGGGTCCCAACCGCTCCCCCCCCCAACCTTACCAGTTTAAATCTTCCCATGCAGCTGTAGCAAATCTCCCTGCCAGTATAATAGTCCACTTCCTATTCAGGTGCATTCCATCCTTCTTGTACAGGTCACTTCTACCCCAGGAGAGATTTCAATGATCCAAAAATGTGGACCTTTCTCCCCTGCACCAGCTCCTCAGCCACTCATTCATCTGCTCTATTCTTCTATTCCTACCCTCACTAGCTCGTTGCACCAGGAGTAATCCAGATATCATTACCCTCAAGGATCTCCTTTTTAAATTCCTGCCTAACTTCCTATATTCTCCCTTCAGAATCTCATCCTTTTTCCCTCCTGTGTCATTGGTTACAACATGTACAATGACCTTGTATTGATCCCTCTCCCCTTTGGGAGTATTCTGCACTTGTGAGTATTCTCCAAGATATCCTTGGTCCTGACACCAGGGAGGCAACACATTATTCTGATTTCTTGTTGTCAGCCACAGAAACATCTGTCTGTGTTTCTGACTAGAGAGGCCTCTATTGCCATCAATCACTTGGAACCTGAAGTACCTGTCATTATATTAGAGCCATTGTCAGTACCAGAGACTTGGCTGTTTGTGCTACGTTCCCCTGAGAGTCCATCATTCCCTTCATTTTCCAAAATAGCATTCTTGTTTGAGATGGGATAGTCACAGGAGACTTCTACACTACCTGCCTCCCTTTCCTACCTTTCCTGGAGATAACCCATCTACCTTATTGTATCTGTGGTTTTTCTCCCTTTCTATAACTGCCATCCACCACATTCCCAGCTCCTGTAAGTTCCTTATTGCCTCCAACTGCAGCTCCAACCAACCCATGCGATCTGACAGGTTTCACAACCAAAGACACTTGCTGCAGACATAATCATCAGTAACATGGAAACTCTTCCTATCTCCCACAGGCTACAGGAAGGGTACATCACTCTACTAAAGGCCACCTATGCTCCTTAACAATCTACAGACCCAGAAAATAGCACCATTGTATTACTCTAAAAAACACTGCTTCAGGCTAACTTGGTACTATGTTTATATTTTTAAAGTTTAATCAGGAGATAGATATCAATAAAACATAATCAAAAAAGAACCCACTCTACTCCCTATTGTAGATTTACAGCAAAGTGATGCTTAAAAAACTATGCACTTAGCTTCTCCCGTGCTGTGATCTCTCTCACAGAAATTCCTCCAAAGTCAGCTGTGAATTTTACTGTTTGTTAATTTTTCTTAGACAGCAGCATAGGTTTCTTTCTCTGACCATGTGGTCTCTGCCTTTGTCTGTCTTGCTCCTTTTTAAAGTGCCATTGATTTGATCTTTCTCCCACCAAAGTTGCAAAACAATGCAACAGCTTATAAAACAATAATTGCTGCTCCTGCAGTTAGAGGAAATCATTTCCAACACCTAAAATAACTCAAAAAAGGAGCAGCTATTAAAGCCACAATTTTTTCTCGTCCTTCATCTTGGATTACCTAAAATCCGAGATCTGTGGAAGATCAATAAATTCCATTTCTCTTTCTCCAAACTCTTTGAAGCTGGCAGGAGATGTTGAGAAAGTGGCCAATAAAGTATTTGAGTTTCTGTGTTTTATGAATATAAGCATCAAGTACAAAAAGAAACAATTTATGCAAACCTTCACAAACCACTATTTGAGCCAATTCTGGGCATTGTGCTTTCAGGTGGTGAATGCAATGGAATGCCTACAGAAAAGATTTACAAAGTTAGTAAAGTGGATCAATTGGACAAAATAGGGGTTTTTCTTTAGAAAAGTGAAGGTTAAGACATTTGATAGAAGTGTTTAGAATCATGAGGTATCTGGACAGTATGTAGGTTCCTCTTTAAAGAAAGATCAAGTACTTGAGGTCACCAATATAAAATGTTTTTCAAAAAATTCGGAGGCGACATGAGGAAAAAACTGTCACTCAGCAAGAGGGTAGTATCCAAAATGTACTGTCTGAGAGTGAGGTAGAGGCAGCTTAAATCATGAATTTCAAAAATAAATTAGAAAGTTACCCAAAAAGAAAATAATTGCAGGGCTATGGAGAAATGACCGAAGGGTGGAACTAACTGAATAGCTTTTAAAAAGACCTGGCACAGGCATGGTGGGCTGAGTGGTCTCTTTCCTTGTAACTATTTTGTGATGCTGTGCTTTCTCGTAATTTCTGTTTCATCCCATTTGATGCATCAAAATGTAAAAGTTAACCTACTTGTGTTTTCAGAAATCACTTTTCTTAACTCTATCAAGTTAATACATTTGAATTGAATAACCAATAAATTAATCTGTTTGTGAGGTTGTGGAACCAAGTTTCTCTAATATTTAAAGTCTTTGGCTTTCAGGTTTCCTTTTATTAAAGTGAAAACTCTTTTGTACCGACAGAAAGCAACTTGCAAACTGAAAAAATTGAGAAAAGTATTACTGTGCCTGAGGACAGCCAAATTCAACTAGAATGCAAGATCAGCAATCGTACCAACCTGGATTCCCAACTATCTGTGACATGGTATTCCCAGAAAATAAAGGAGCAAGAACCATACACCATTCTCCACCTAAATCGGAATTCTGTTTTTGAATTTGGCAGCTCCATCAATAACAGTGCAAGTCTGAGGGATAGATTACAATTTGAAAAAGCTACCACTGATCTATATAGTGTGATACTGCAGAAAGCAACTACATCTGACACTGGCAGTTACTACTGTTATGTGGAGGAGTGGCTGCTTGATCCCAATGATGTATGGTATAAACTGGGAGAAGATCAATCTGGACTGACTATCGTGACTGTACAACAACCAGGTATCGTAGAGCTATTATTTTCAGTTTTGGAAAAAATGCTTTAATGAATGACAATTTCAAAAGCTATTCATCCGGTCAGCATTAGACCATATTATATGTGTCCACCTTACTAGAAATTTTAAGACATGACTGTATGAGGAATTAAATTATGCAGAATTAGCTGAAATCTGGTTTCTGAAATATAATACCTTTCAGCTGATTGATGTGGACTGAGTTAGCCTCCATTTTAAATTACAATGATGTTTGCATCATAAATAGAGCAGAGAATGTTTAGCATGCTTTGGCATCAAATCCATTACACTATCAATTCACATCTAAGCTATGTTATCTTGCCTCCAACACAGACGCTGGAATCAAAACACATTGTCCATCTTAATACCTCAATGCATGTTGTTTAAGTATCTTGCTTGCTGTATGTGTTGCCCCAACCCTCAAAATCACACACGTTTAATGCAAGTAATGTGGGATTAGCAATATTTAAATGCGTGCTCTGGTTTCCTGAAAAGCTTGGGAGCTGCTATCCTGTGTTCTGTATTTCAAAGAAGTGCACTGTCACTGTCATGGGTTAGGTCGGTCCTGTTGGCTGGATACTGCAACATTGATAAATTTCAGTTATCTCAGTAATAAAGGCATCATGTTCTTAAGTGGACTCAATACTATCCACTTCATCCAGGCTGTGCATTTATGACAATATTCTGATTTCCATGTGTTCTCTGTTTGCATCCCATGTTGAAGAAGTTTCTTTTAAAATTCACATGCATGTACTTTGTATGATTTAATGTTTTCTGTCAAGTCTTTTTGGTCAGTAGCTGAGAAAAGTTATTCCTGTTTGTAGCATTGCTCTGTCTGATAGTATATCACACTTTGACAGCTTAAAAGTTTTGGTGTACATTAAGAACGTGCATACATGTGTATATGCAATGGGGTGGAGGAGGAAAGAGTATATCATGGTCGGAGAGCTGTCCTTAAAGGGCAGGGAATCAGAAACAATTTAGAAACACGAGCACTTGAGACTGTTTGACACAGTAGGTGCTGAGAGAGTGTTTCCTGCTGTCAGGGGTTCCAGGACTACAGACATAGTTTCAATATGAAAGTCTCCCATTTAAGATGAAAACGAAGAGAAATTTCTTCTTAGAGTGTTGTTAAACTGGAAGTTTTCATCTCAGGAAGTCAACAAAGCTGGTTTAATGATCTTCAAGGGAGTCTAGGCCAATGGGGCATAGGCAGTAAAGTGGAACTCCGGCCAGGATCAGCTCAATCATAACATTATTGAATGACAGAGCAGGCTTGAAGTACCAAATAGCCTATTCCTGTTCTTAGTTCTCATGTTCTTGTGGCCAGAGGTATAACCACGCAGTTATATATAAATTTCTTGGATAATAATTGTGATATTGGTTACTTGTGAGTCAAGGCACAGATGTTATTAAATGGAAATAAATGAAAAATTGCCAAGCAAATCTAATCATATAGCTTTAGTTTGCCTGAGGCAATCTCTTTAAATCTCATTAGTGATGCTGGTGTTAATATTGACTTAATCACAGTGTGACTTCCTTTAAAAGAGTCATTTCAATTGAAATATTAGCTGGACATTCATCTCTGTCTCATTTACTCATGATTAACCTGGTGTCAACTTCAGTGACTATAGGCAGAAAAGGTATAAGATGTGATCAGATGCAATAGAGACAGAATTATCTTGCCAAGACAACAGTTTATTTGAGTAAGATGAGGGGATTGAGCTCCAGGAAACTCAAGAAATTAATATATTATTGTATCACAAGGAATAATTCAGAAAAATTGAAATTTTGAGATCAGTTGGACAGAATCTATTTTTTAATACATGTATATAGGAGGAAAGACATGAATTAGGCTGTTGTGGATTGGAACCTTTCCAGAATGAAATTCATTTGACAGCTCACATTGTATTGGGACAAAATGTAAGCCTCCACCTGTGGTTTTGATGATACATTTTTAATGTAGTGTAATCTTCCTGCTAGTGTTAAATGGAAATTGGCTGCAATGTACAATGCATGTCTCAAGACAGCAGGCAATAATTTTCACACCTGAGTCTGCACATTATGGATGTGGACTTGACTGCCTCATTACTGTGGTGGGTTGTGGGGTGGGGAAAGCATCACTCACAGTATGTACATCAAGAAAATGAGGCTGGAAAACTTCAGCCACTAGGGACCGCTCAATGGGAAAAGTGCTTGGAGGTGGGCAGACATTATGGAGCTAACTCCATGACTGGGATTTTCTCAAAAACATACCAACGTAGTTACTTTCATTTCCTTTTTTGCCTCTTCCGACCTGATTACAATTAAAGCTAGAAGTGCCAGCAGTCTGCATTCAAAGTACATTTAGTCATAGAGTCATAGAGATGTACAGCATGGAAACAGACCCTTCATCCAACCCATCCATGCCACCCAGATATTCTAAATAAATCTAGTCCATTTGCCAGCACTTGGGCCTTTTCCCTCTAATCCCTTCCTATTCATATACCCATAATTTTACCAGCTTCTACCACTTCTTCTGGCAGCTCATTCCATACATGCACCATCCTCTGCTTGAAAAAGTTGCCCCTTAGGTCCCTTTTAAATCTTTCCCCTCTCAACTTAAACCTTTGCCCTCTAGTTCTGGACTCCCCCAAGCCAGGGAAAAGACTTTGTCTATTTATCTATCCATGCCCCTCATCATTTTATAAACTATAAGGTCACCCCTCAGCCTCCAACGTTCCAAGGAAAATAGCCCCAGACTATTCAACCTCTCCCTATAGCTCAAACCCTCCAATCCTGGCAACATCCTTGTAAATCTTTTCTGAACACTTTCAAGTTTCACAACATCCTTCCTATAGCAAAGATGGTGCAGGTATTCCTCAAAATTAAATTCAAGTTGTAAGTATTTCACATTACATTGATTTCACTTTACTCATGTATGTATCATCATTATTTGTTGAGACTATCTTAGTCAAACTTAAATATGCTGACACCCCTCATCCATCCCAATAGATATCACCCACCACAACAGACCAAGACGCAGAAATAGTAAGCAGGACAGAACATCAGCACTTCATCGGAGGCTCACTGACGATGTTACCTAGCATGGGGCTAAAATATCTGAGAATAAACTACCAGCTCAGCGAGCAAACATACAACCTGATCCACAACCTGAGCTACAAATCTTCTCCAAAATTGCAAATACCTCATTGATGTTAGGGATGTTAGAGACATTTCCTTTATTGTGAAAGAAACAATGTTGTGTTTTTGTAATATTCATGTTAGTGTCTAGTGCTGTATTCGCCACTCTATGGGACACAGCTGAACTTGTAAGCTCAACTGGTCCTCTCTTCCATCATTATAAAGGGCATTGTCGAAGAATAATCTCTACAGGTGTAGTTGAAATGTTGTAGGTGAACCCATATCCCTGCAAGGATTCTGCCAATCAACAATCTAAAATGGACTCACATTTGGATTTTACTAACAATGCCCTTTGCCCCCAGATTTTCTTGATTTCACTATTCGCATCATGTCCAGGATGCAAGGCCCTTCCCATTTCACTTCTCTATAACTGTGAGCCCTCACTCTTCTAGAATAGTGACCCCACTCTGCAATCTGCTCACCATTGACTTATAGTTGCCATTCCCGAGCTTCCATGCAGGAACCCTGTCTCCTGTTTCCCTCCCTGTGACATAGGGTTAGGCAAGGAAAATCATTGACCTTACATAACTGCACAAAGCCAACTGGTCCATGCTGCCTTTACATGACAGTGACAGTGAACCAGTGGTCATGAGATTCCTGAACTCTATCTTGGACTTAATGACAACTATTTCCCACTGTTGACTATTCACAGGTGTAAAATATATGACAGGTCCACATCCAACACAGGCCAGATACACAGCCAAGGCACTCCTGATTTTATCTCCAGATCTCTGTCTGCTCTCAGGAAATCAAAATATCACATCCTGTGACAATTTTCAAATGTCAATATAGGGTCACAATGGGAGAAGTTTCAAGAAGCATTGCTTTATACCTGTACCATGTGTGTCCACACTCTTATAAATTCTAAAAGAATACCCTCGTGTGCACTGCAATAGCACCCACAAAGTTGGGACAATTCAGCTTCTGGTTTCCATGTGGTCAGGTTGAACAACTGAAAGTTTGCCAAGGTAATATTATTAGTTTTGAATGAAATCAAGGTTTGTAATGGCATTTCAGTAAATACTGTATTTCATCAGATAAAGTAGTAAGCACATAGCTCCAGGGTCAGGTATCAAATGGATGGAGGAAAAGAAAAATTGAGAAAAGAATGATGACTTTCTACTAGTTGCTCAGGTGTTTGGAATATCTGAACTCCACTACTTACAGTGTAACTGCATCTTTTTGCTGCCTGTCATTTTTCACTCTTCTCTTTGCTTTGCTAAAGTGGCTTGATTATGTAATCCTTCAGTAATCCAAAATAATTGATGCATATTTTAATCTGTGGTCCTGGGCCACAAGAATTCAACAAACTGAACATTCTAAATGAACTTAATCCTGCCCTCCTATTGTGGTCATGTATTCTGTTTAATTTAAAGTTCCATCGACTTTATTGCGGATTCTTCTGTAATTATTATATTTGACAAGGGTAGCAAGGGTCCCTCCTACATCTTTCAGTCTTCCCTCCTGGTGGGTTGAACTGGGCAGAGATGACTGAATGTCCTTTGCTTCACCCCTTAAAAGTCAGGAATAGTGTGAATATGAGATAAATTCACTGATCCAGTACTCCCAGTAGGAAGCAATGCATAACGGAGGTAAGGATTAGAGATACAACTGTAACATGGTGGCTCTGATTCTCTGACCTGCCCATTGTGCTCCAATGTGACACCATGTTGGGAGCATCTGATTGGTGAGTTTGTTCAACGTATAGAAAAGTGGGTACATTGACTTTCTCAGATTTTCACAAGTTACACATTAAAATCCATTAACTTCTTGTTTTCGATTTTGCAAACAGAATTTAAAATGCAAGTGGATAAAACTGAATTGAATATTAGCGTACCGGAGAAGGACCTGTTTCAGCTCACCTGTAATGTAACCCAACAAACACAAGATAATTCTCAGTTTGCTGTAACCTGGTTCGTGTGGAAAGTCAAACAAGGTGCTGACCAAATCGTGAAGGAGACCGTTTTAAAAGTTGATCACAATTCAGTGTTTGGGTTCGATGTTTCACTGGATGGAGTTGAGGGAATGAAGGACAGGCTGCAATTAGAGAGACCTTCCAATGGATTGTACAGCTTGACTGTGCAGGACTCTGCAAGCAGTGATACGGGCAATTACTCATGTCACGTGGAGGAATGGATTCAAACTGCCAACAATATCTGGTATAAACTAGGAGAGGATGAGTCTGGGCTGGTGATGGTCACCGTGCAGGACAAAGGTAATTTGCTCATTCAAAATGCTGATATTTCCTGAATCATATGTGGTCAAGAATACTAAAGAATTTGAGTACTTTCTCACTGCCAAGTGTATGATGCTTTGGGAATGCTTTATGAAGGACTCCAGATTTTGTGATGAAACTGCCTTTAAGTTGATCCAGAAAATGAAAGGGTTACAGACATGTAAAGGATATTGTATACCTGTACATGTGATCTGTGCTTTAGGTGAAATTGTGTTGCAAGCAAGAAATGAGCAACAAGCATAACAGAAATCCCTTGTAACTGTAATGAATGATCAGATCACATTATGTATTCATGTCTCTTGAATGGGACCTGAACTCATAACCTTGTGTCTCAGGGGCAACCGTTCTACCTGTGAGCCAAAGCTAACATTTTGACATTAGTACTAAATCTCTGTTTTATTAGTGTAAGTCTGTGCTCTCTTGCCTGACTGTCATGACAAAGTCTGAGGTCATAAACCAAATTTACATTCATTATCCTCTCACACTCCTGTGAGGCGCTATAAATTCAAATAAGTTTTTTTTTATTTTAAGGAATACGGAATTTTTACTGCATAAACAATGTTGAATGATGTTGGACAGATAGACTATATTCCAGAATCCTCTATGAAAGACAATGGGATTCATAAAAATCCACACAGTATCATAAAGGTCATGCATACAATGATTTCATTAAATCAAGCTCAACCTCCAGATCCCAGCTAATCTCTAGATCACAGATCTTCCTAACCACTTATAGATCCCAGACATTTCTGGATTTGCATGAAGGTGTGGACATCAAATATTTGAAGCTTGAAAGCTACAACAGTCACCAGATTCTGAATTGTCTCTCTTTACTATCTGGACTGCTTCGTCTAGCAACTGTTCTGAACCTACCATTGGGCTCTGTTTGGTATCCATGACAAACTTGACCGTATACTTCTCCATGTAATCAAGCCTCCACAATTGAGCTCCTATATGTAACTGACCAATAACTCTCAGTGCATATTTCATGAATGCTTTGCTGTCAGGACTTGAGCTCATTTGTTTGTCCATTTTTCATTTCTATTTTGAACATCCAAGTTGCCCCAGCCACTGCAGACAGTTTTGGTTATGTGTATGGTCACTAAATTCTTCCTCCACAACTACTTAGTGTCCATTTTATGTGAAGTATAGTAAGATTCTTTTACTGGGGCAAAGCTACTGTAAAATGTAAGTAAATGGTGTGTTTTCCTCTCATTTCTATGAATTTCCTTCTATATTCCTATCTTTCTCCATTTGTCTATGTTGATCTGTCACTGTGCCTCCTATTCTCTTTGTTGATATCTGTTCTTCTGCTCTTTTATCTGTTCATCTATTTTTGTATCTTTGTTTCTCTTCCTCGGTTTATAGTCTTTCTTCTGTCTTTGTATTAATAGTTTTCCAGGAAATAGTGAGAAAATGCAAGCGGGAATGGCCACAGCAGTAGGTGGTAGGAGAGTATAAATAGCTGAATGTGGACTGGATTATAGGATGAAACTAGAGAGAATGAGTTAGAAGCACATGCATGAAGTTGGTCTGCCAAGTATAAACTATTGAAGAAACAGCAAAGTGATTAAAAAGTACACTGGACATGGTTGTCATTTTGCTAAGATAAGTATTTACATTTTAATGTATTAATCGTAAAATCATTTCTTTGTTTGCATGGTTTACATTGAATAGGAGAGGAACTGATTTGGCAGCTACAAATCAGAAAAGTACTTTTTGATGGAGTCATAGAGTTACACAGCACTGAAACAGACCCTTCAATCCAACTTGTCTGCACTGGCCAGATATTCTAAGTTAATCTAGTTCCATTTGCCAGCATTTGGCCATATCCCTCTAAACCATTCCTATTCATAAACCCATCCAGATGCCTTTGTAATGTTGTAATTGTACCAGCCTCCTCCACCTCCTGGCAGCTCATTCCAAAATTACCCCTCAGGTCCCTTTTAAATATTTCCCTTCTCACCTTAAACCCATTCCCTGTAGTTTTAAACTCTCACACCTTGGAATAAAGACCTTGGCAATGCACCCTATCCATGCCCCTTATGATTTTATAAAGAGAACCTTCAAAAGTTATTGGGGGGAGGCTGTTGGCACATTTACAACAGCTGGGAAGTGGGAGGCTTCAAAACGTAGTTAACAAGAATTCAGAGAGAGGGTGTTCCTGTTAGTGTGAAGAGCAAGGCTGATAGGTGTAGGAAACACTTAGGGTGGTACGTTGGCTCAGTGGTTAGCACTGCTGCCTCACAGCACCAGGAATCCACTTTGATTCCAGCCTCGGGCGACTGTCTGTGTGGAATTTTCACATTCTCCCCATGTCTATGTGGGTTTCCTCCTTGTGTTCTTGTTTTATCCCGCAGTCAAAGATGTGTAGGTTAGGTGAATTGGCCATGGGAAATTGTCAGTAGTGTGCGGAGTAGGTGCATTAGCCACACGGAAATGTAGAGTTACAGAGATAGGGTAGGAAGGTGAATCTGGGTGAGATGCTCTTTAGAGGGACGGTGTGGACTCATTAAGCTGAATGGCCTGCTTACACAGTATAGGCATTCTATGATAAGGTCATCCGTCAGCCTCCAACACTGCAGGGAAAATCTGCCCCAGCCTATTTAGCCTCTCCCTATAGCTCAAACCCTACAATCCGAGCAATATCCTTGTAAATCTTTTCTGAATCCTTTCAAGTTTAACACTATCTTTCCTATAGCAAGGAGACCAGAATTGAATGCAGTATTCTAAAAGTGACCTCACTAATATCCTGTACAGCTGCAACATGACCTCCCAACTCCCATAGTCAATGTACTGGCCAATGAAGGCAAGCCTTCCTCACCACCTGTCTACTTGTAACTTCACTTTCAAGGAGCTATGCACCTGCACCCCAAAGTGTCTTTGTTCAGCAACATTCCCCAGGGCCCTATCATTAACTGTGTAAGTCTTGCCTTGGTTTGCCTTTCCAAAATGCAGCCCCTCACATTTACCTAAATTAAACTCCATCTGCCACACTTCAGCCTTTTGGTCTGTCAGCCCATCTGATCAAGATCCCATTATACTCTGAGATAACTTTCTTCACTGTCCACTACCCCACCAATTTTGGTGTCATCTGCAAACTTACTAAACATACGTCCTATGTTCACATCCAAATCATTTAGATAAATGATGAAAAGAAGTGAACCCAGCACTGATCCTTGTGGCACATTGTTGGTCACAGGGCACAATAGAGAGATTATTCTTGACTCCTTTCTCACACCTCTAAATCTTAAAAGCCCATAAATTACTTCATGGAAGAGTCCTCTCCAAAAGAGAGTTGGGTTGCTGAATTAACATTTTACAGGCCAAGGCTGCTGACGTTTAATAGTATGAGAGACAACTTGATCTGTGAAATGCCTAGCAGCTTGACCAGAGGCTGGACCTGTCAGCCTTCTGAGGGAAATTGTGCTTTTGCATTTATTGTGGACCCGCAGGAGCAGGATTACTCATCCCTGCCTTGAGAACCCTTTTCAGCCTCTCCCCAGATCTGCCTAACCATCAGCTTCCTGACTCCATCCAATCCCAAATGATTTATTTCTGTAATTCTATAATTAGAAAATTATCCACACATTATTTCTATGAAATTCTATGAAATTAGTGTCAGATTACACGTTAAGAAATATCCATCACAAAGATTAATTTATATCACTTCCTTAACCATCACTACTCATCTGCTTCACATTAATGCCTACGTAGCTTTATACTTAATAATGTGATTTGATCCCAATTCTATTTCTTCACCATCAATACTCTTCAACTCATACAAAGCACTACAAGCCATATTGTATCCTATACAAATTCCTGATCATCCTTTATCTCATCCCTATATTATCCTGGTTCAAATTTAATTCTTGCTTTCAACTCTCTGTCTGGCCAGTCTATCTCCAAAATTTCCACCTGCTTTCGAGCTCCTCACTTCTCCCCAGTATTGGCAGCTTCACTTCAGCCTCACTGTGCTCTGGAATTTCCTTCCTAGATTTCTCCTTTCCTCCCTTCCAGTCTCAAAGGCACTCCTTAAAACGCATATCTTTTCCTCAAGTTTTGGTCACCCATTGTAAAGTCTTTCTTTGGCTCAGTGTCATTTTCTATTTTAAATGCATTAATGTGCTGTTGAATTATAGAGTGTGACCAAAGTGTGGGAATAGTACACATTTATATTGAAAGCTTGCAATTATCTCATACCGTTGAGGTAGAAAAGATTGCAAAGTGCTTTAGAGATATTTTAGAATGGTTCCTTCTGCTTTTCAGATAATCTCAGTTGTTCCAGTTGTTTCTTTAAATAGTGTTTAAATCACACAATGATTGTGCAGCCTTTATACCTGCTGAGAGCTGCTGTAGTGACTACATTCTAGTAGTCTTTCTGAGATCTTTTATGCATATTCATTCAACACTATCACCAAAATAATGGTGTGTGGTTTAAAAACATAATTCAAATTCATGATCTTCTGATGCTCAATGAAGTAAGCCTGTTTCTGTGGCATTTCAAAGAAGAGTCATATTGAACTTGACATGTTAACTCTGTTCCTCTCGCCACAAACACAAAGTCAAATCAGCTGAGTTTTTCCAGCACAGTCCATTTTTAATTCCGATCCCCAGTAATTTGCTTTGGTTTTACTGTTTTCTTGGGATGTATGTCATCAGTACGAGAGGAATCATCAATGCTCTGTCAGCCATTTTCATTTAGGCTCACTGGTGTCTATCAGCATATATTCCCTCAACCACCCAGGAAGAGAAGATTTCAAAGTAATTTGTCATTATCTGTGATAAGCAAACTACAGCCTGAATGCAAAATACCATTTGTATTAATCAGCTGTGGCTCAATTTATCCATGATCTGACAAAATGTAGCTCAGGTTCAGCTTGTTCTCAAGATCAATCTGTAAATTCTGATGTCAAATGTTCATTTGTTCCTTTTAAATCATTTATTAGCCCAATGTTGACTGCCTATCCTTCATTCCCTATGAGAAAATACTGCTGAGCTATTTTCTTGGACTGTTGCAGTCTATGGGCTGTAGGGACACCCACAGTGCTGTTAAGAAGCAAGTTGCAGGATTTCGATCCAGCGACAGTGAAGGAATGGTGGTAACTCTCCAAGTCAGTATGGTGTGTGTCTTTAAGGGGAACTTACAGGTAGTGGAGTTCCCAGTTATCTGCTGCGCTTATTATTCTAGGTAATAAACGTTATGGGTTTGGAAGGTGCTGTTCAAGGTGGTTCGGTTAATTTCTGGGAGTCAGGAGATAAGTTACTCATGGCAGAATTTCCAGTCTCAGATATGCTCTTGTAACCATGCATGTAGCTGGTCCTGTTAAGTTTTGGACAATGTTAACCCCAGGACTTTGATAGTGGGGAATTCAGTAATGGTAATGCCATTGAATGTCAATGGGTAATGGTTAGATTTTCTCTTATTGGAGATGATCTTTTCCTGGCAAATATATGACACAAAAGTCACCTACACTTGCCTGTCCAAGCCTGAATGTTATCTAGGTTTTGCTGTATATGTACGTGGACTCCTTCAATACGAGAAGTCAAAAATGGTGCTGAACATTGTGCAATTATCAATGAACATCCCCACATCTGACCTTATGATGGAAGGAAGGTCATTGATGAAGCAACTGAAGATGCTTGGGCCTAGGACACGACCCTGAGAAACTCCTGCAGCAAAAGACTGACCTCCAACGAATCACCTACCTTTGCCAGCTAAAAATCCAACTAGTGGACAGTTTTCCTCCTGATTTCCAATGTCCTAGTTTTACTAGAGCTCCTTGATGCTGCACTCATTCAAATGGGGTCTTGATGGTCATAAGCAGTGACTCTCACCTCACACCTGGATTTTGTCTCTTTTGTCCTTGCTTGAACCAAGGCTGTATTGAGATCAAGAGCTGAATATGTCTGAAAGAGTTGGAAGTAAGAATTCCTGAGCAGGTCTTTGTTAAGTATATGCTGCTTGATAGCACTGTTGATGACACCTTCCATCACTTTACTGATGATGGAGAGTAGATGTATGGACTGGTAATTGGTTGGGTTGAACTTGTCCTTTTTTTGGTGTATAGGACAAATACCTAAGTAATTCTTCAAATTGTCATGAGTGATGCAGTTGCACTGAGACAGTTTTGCAAGGTGCATGGTTAGTTCTGGCTCACATTTCTTCATTACTACTGCCAAAGTGTTGTCAGGGCCATGCGCTTTGTGATACTCAATATCTTCAGCTGTTTCTTTATCATGTTGAGTGAATCAAATTGTTGAAGATTGGCATCAGTGATTCTGAGGACCTACCAAGGAGTCCAAAATGAATCATCCACTTGGCTGAAGATACTTGGGAATGCTTCGGCCTTTACTTTTGTGCTGATGTGTTGAAAATGGGAATACCTATAGAATACATGTACCTACAGTTTGTTGTTCAATTGACAATTATCATTCATGACTGAATGTGGCATGGATAGTCAGCATGGCTTTGTGCGTGGGAAATCATGTCTCATTAACTTGATTGAGTTTTTTGAAGAAATAACGAAGAGGGTTGATGAGGGCAGAGTGGTGGAAGTGATTATATGGACTTCAGTAAAGCGTTCAACAAGGTTCCTCATGGCAGACTAGTTAGCAAGGTTAGATCTCATGGAATACAGGGAGAGCTAGCCATTTTGATATAGAAATGACTTGAAGATAAAAGGTGGTAGTGGAAGGTTGCTTTTTAGACTGGAGGCCTGTGACCAGTAGTGTGCCACAAGGATCGGTGCTGGATCCACTGCTTCTTGTCATTTACATAAATGATTTGGATGTGAACATAGGAGATATAGTTAGTAAGTTTACAGATGATACAAAATTGCTGGTGTAGTGGACAGTGAAGGGGGTTACCTCAGAGTACAAGTGATCTTGATCAGATGGGCCATTGGGCTGAAGAGTGGCAGATGGAGTTTAGTTTAGATACGTGAGGTGCTGCATTTTGGAAAGACAAATCATAGCAGGACTTATACACTTAAGGGTAAGGCCCTGGGGGTGTTGCTGAACAAAGAGACCTTGGAGTACATGTTCATATTTCTTTGAAATTGGATTCGCAGGTAGGTAGGATAGTGAAGAAAGCATTTGGTATGATTTCCTTTATTAGACAGAGCTTTGAGTATAGGAGTTGGGAGGTCATGTTGCGGCTTTACAGGATATCGGTTCAGCCACTTTTGGAATATTGTGTGCACTTCGGGTCTCCTTCCTATCGGAAGGATGTTGTGAAACTTGAAAGGGTTCAGAAAAGATTTGCAAGGATGTTGCCAGGATCGGAGAATTTGAGCTACAGGGAGAGGCTGGGGCTGTTTTCTCTGGAACGTTAGAGGCTGAGGGATGGCCTTTCAGAGGTTTATAAAATCATAAGAAGGGGCATGGATAGGATGAATAGACAAGGTCTTTACCCTGGGGAGGGAGAGTCCAGAACTAGAGGGCATAGGTTTAGGGTGAGAGGGATAAAATTTAAAAGGGAGCTAAGGGGCAACGTTTTCACAGAGGGTGGTGTGTGTATGGAATGAGTTGCCAGAGGAAGCGGTGGATGCTGGCAGAGTTATAACATTTAAAATACATCTGGATGAGTACATGAAAAGGAAGGTTTTAGAGGGATATGGGCCAAGTGCTGGCAAATGGAACTAGATTAGGTTAGGATATTTGGTCGGCATGGACAAGTTGGATGAAAGGGTCTGTTTCCGTGCTGTACATCTATATGACTCTATGACTGTAGAGTAAGATGTGATCTGTTTTAAAGCTGCTGCTCCTGGTGTGCCCATCTGCATTCTTCATTGGCTTGGAGTTCATTCCTTGGTTTAGTGATAATATTAGACTGGGGAATATGCTGGAGTATGAGGTTACAAATTGTGGTTGAATATATTTCTGCTGCTGCTGATAGCCCTTAATGACTGAAGCATACACATTCATGAGTTGTTAGACCTGTGTTAAATTTGTCCCATTCAATATGTTGGAAGTACCCCATAAAACAATGATAGTTATCAATGATAACACTGCATCACCACCAGGTTTGTGCAATGGTCACTCTTACTAAAACTACCATTGTCAGGTGCATCTACTCCAGTTGGCATAATAAGGACATGGTCACATATGTTTCTCCCCTCTGTTTGTACCCTCATCAGTTTCTGCAGGTCCTGTTCAGCACTTATCACCTTTTTCAACATAGTCAGCTCAGTCACTAATGGGGCTACCCAGCCACTCCTGGTCAGGGGCACTGAGGACCAAACCCAGCGTACATTCTGTTCCTTTTATTTCTTCAGTGCTTCCTACGAGTGGTGTTCAAAATGGAGGAGAACTGACTTATTGGCTGAGGGGAAGGGTGGGCATGGTCAGTCTGCCATAATCAGCAGAAAGTTCCTTTGCCCAGATTTGACCTGATGTCATAAGAGTTTATGAGGTCAGGAGTCAATGCTGAAGACTCCCAGGACAGCTTCTTCCTGAATGTAAGCCACTGTGCTGTGGATCTGCTCTATGGAAAGGTCTGGACATACCCATGAATAATGATGGCAGTACTTAGGATATTGTGTGCATGACTAGGTCAGGCGGCTGCTTGACTCAGCTGTAGGATAGCTATTCCAATTTTGACACTCGTGACCAGATGTTAGTAAGATAGATTTTGAAGAGTCGCCGGGACTGTGTGACCCCTTTCTAGCATTTGGCCGATGTCTGTGGTCTGTCTAGTTTTGTTCCTTTTGTGATACTTTGTAGCAGTAAGATTGAACTAAGCCACCTCAAAAGGCAGTTAAGAGTCAGCCACATTGCAGACCCACAACAGGAGGGAAAATACATGGATCTGGAGTCACCTGTAGATCAGACCAGGTAAGATTAACAGATTTCCTTCCCTAAACCAGGTGGGTTTTTACCACAAACTGCATGATTTCATTTCATTATTAGACTACCTTGTTTTCAGTTTTCAGATTTTATTTATTAATTGAATTCAAATTCCACCATCTGCCAAATTGGGATTTGGACCCATGCCCTAGGTCTCAGGATTACGAGTCCAAGAGCAATATCAGCACACCACTGCCTCTCCTCATCCCTAATAGAGGTAAAGAAAACCTCAAAACCTGAAAATCGGAAACAAACAGAAAATGCTGAAAATAAACAGGACATCCCATCAGCATCTGTCAAGAGAAATGCTGTGTATTTTTAGGTGTTAAACCTTCAGAACTGGAAAGTTTATATGCACAAAGATGACAACTTAAGTATTGATGATGACCTTTTAAACTATAACAGCAAGGTATCTGTCCACACATTTCAGCCAATTCTACTTTGAAATTTGGCTAAATATCACAAAAAAGAACTTCTGTTATTTTCGTATGCCATTTGTCTGTAAAATCAATCTGCTAATCCCCAAAGAAATCCTAATTAAAAAGAAAAAAACTTTCAAATCGTAATGACAATTACATCATTTTGGTAATTAGTGTTGGTTTCATACATTCAAATACAAATGTTTCTAAGGAATTAATCACTGATTTCAGGTTAAAGTAACTTTGTTCTTAATTTTCCCCATCTGAGTGCATAAGTATTACCAACAGATACATATCGAGAATCATCCAGATATTCTGGATGATAGATTTTGGTACAAAGATACCTCTTTTAGCTTGGAGGATTGGATGCTCTGGATTCAGGTTAGTAGTTCATGTTTTGGTGACATGGAGTGAAGGAAGACGATGAGGCAGTCTACTGCAGAGGGAATTAGAAGTGTGGGGGAGTGGCAAAGAGAAAATAAAATGTGAATTTCTGATTTGTCATTATTTCTTTCCTACAGGTTCTTCTCTTCAGGAAGCGATTTGTTCAAATGATGCCCTTTTCTACTTCATATTTTTCTACCCTTTTCCAATTTTTGGAGTCCTGCTTATAGCCATTTTATTAACACGCTATAAAACCCTAAACTCCCAGAAAAAGTCTGATGGCAAAAATGGTGTCCCACTGCTCTGGATTAAAGAACCCGCTGTGACTTATTCTCCAACAAGCCTTGAGCCGCCAGATTTCAGAATAGGACCAGGAAGCCTCGGTTAACAAAGGAACAGGGAAATGGCTTTTGGAAAAAAAATTAAATGATGTTCCAACTGATGGGGTCAAAGTTATAATGAATTAAGGATCAATAATTACCCTCCCAAAAAATCCAAGTTTGGAAGCAATATCTTCCATATAAAGAATGTACATTCTGAGAGTCATGGCAGTGAGATAGGAGGGAAAGTGGGTACTTTTATTCCAAGCTATTTGCCGCAATTGGTCTCCTCCCCATTACCCCCAGTACAATTAGTTGATATATTTGGAATGTTTAACTTTACACTAATGTAGATGTGTAGTCTTCTGCCAACTGTTTTTACTGCATGAGAGCTCTGCTTGTCACACTAGTCTGCCATGTGTAATAAGTCTGATCTCATTAAAATGTCAGATGATCTCCTGAATGTTAAGACTATTGTCAATTCTGAAGAATACAGAACTATAGCAAATGCAGACCTGTGGAGAGAAATATTGAGCTGTAATGATGTAAGATTTAAGACTTTTTAATGCTTCATTACACTTAACTGCTCCAATGCTTAGTTACAATGTCTGAGAAGAGTCAACACCAAGCTGGAAACATCATAGCTGGAGGGATCGACATAGCATCCAGACCTTCTATTCAATTATTGCACTGTTCAGAACATTTGAACAACGGAATGAAAGAGGAGTGGCAAGTTCATAGAAGCTGTGGCACTAAAGACTTAAAAGATGTTGTGTCAGTTTTTGACAAGTGTGAAATGACTAGAACTTGTGCAATAGAAAAGCAAGGAAGGACACCCTGCATAGATCGTCATCAATGTTATGACTGCATTACGACAGGATTACATGAAGACAATATTACTGAATACAAGATATGGACAATGAAATTCCGTCCCTCCTTGGTGAATTTAGATAAAGCTCAAGCCGACTATTAGCAAGTACAGCCAATGTTTCTCATTTATGAATTTTTGATACAGAAATCTGATCAAGCTGCAACTGTGTAGAATGGAAAGTAGTCATGCAGCTGGATAGTTTCTTTTTATATGTTGTTTTTGCACTTTTTAAAAATCTTTTTATTCTGTGTTTGAACAAGAATCATTATGATTGCCTGTTTTGTTCTGACTATGTTCTTTTTGAAAGAGTGTCATTTGGTCAAAGGAAATGGTGACAAGACTGAACAGATTCAGTACCCAAGCATGTGCTGACAGAATCCTGGGTTTTGTTGCAAGTCCATTTAATCTAATCGTATAACACGTATCTCAACATGAATTCCTTTAGAAAATTCTCATATATTCCACGTTCAAGAATATTCTGTTGAAAGAAAATCACTTTGTATTTACCATGTTGATCATGTAAGATCTCACACCACACAGTGAGGTTCTGAGGTGGGCAGCACTGAATTACTCATGACTTTTTTTAGGGTAAAAATGTTTTGCACTAAAACAAAAATGATGACTTAGTAGAATCACACTCTTAAAAACCACAAATTCCACACTAGGAGGAGAAAAAATTGAATATTTAAGTGAGGAAAGAGAAATTATCTTGGGAAGGTGAATGCCAGAGATCTGAGTGTTAGGACAGCATCAAACCATGGGGATGGAGTTCAATCCAAGATCACATGTGAGAAGATTAACCAACCTAGCTGGATGTTTGTGCATAACTAGTTTATCAGTTTCATGTCGAATTGATATAATTTTAATGCAAATCAGATTTGAATCGATTGGTGATTGATTCATTTGATCTGATAGGAGAGATCTCTGAACTGTTTATGTAAATCCCACCGCACAAATTAAGCAGAATAGAATGAAATATATTTTCCAGGTAAAATTACTCTATTTTCATCTGGTTTCTGTCCCTCTGTTATCATATATCATGCATGTCATATTTCTGGAATACCCTCTGTAATGGCATTGTGGGACAACCCACAGCAGGTGGACTGCAGCAGTTTAATGAGGCAGCTCACCAACACCTTCTCAAGGGCAACTAGGGACGAGCAATAAATGCTGGCCAGCCAACGATGCCCACAAATTAATGAAACAAAATGTATAACAAACCAAGTATCAGGAGCACAGTACTCAAACATGTAGGGCTGTTGTAAGCCAATACATCCCTAATCTAGCATATCTAATTTACACACTATTGTTACAATTCACAGGAGCTGCAGGTTCAGATGAGATTCTGATAATACCTTTACCTGCCTTCTGTGATATTTGTTAGATGAGCAGTTATGGTTTAAGGCTGAATTGTTAAATTTGCTGTTCTTTTGCAGTTAGAAAACAGATCAATTGTAATAATGAATTTTGTTTAAAACTGTTCTGGGTTTCTTCTAAAATCCATATTTATGCCTTGTTTGCATGTCACACCTGCTGTATGATGTGGCACAGCGTCTCATCCTGAATGCAATCACATGATTCCTCACCCGATCAAGTATTTAGCCAAAAGGCCTCCTTATGAGTATATGACCTGTGGCACACAATGTATTGATTGGTCAAAGCAGCAAGGGAGAACAAGCCTTTGATTTCCTAATGTATATATACAGTTGTGTATACTCATGAGTAGAGAATCTGAATGAGCTGTGGAGTTGACTTACAGTCACATGGACTCTTCTACACAGTCCGAATACCAGATGAAGTGATGGATTAAAACACTATATCAAAGTAACAGAATGTACAAATAGCCTAGATTGTGTCCTTTCCTCCCTAGTGTCAGAAGTTCACATTGTAGCATAACCTCTGCATTGCACATCCACTTCACCATAATAAAATCAACATTTCTCAAAAGGTTTGAATTCCCTGACTTATGAAACATGCCTTCGCAGATATTTCCTTTGAATTTGTGCTTCCCTGAATTTGTGTTTTGCTATTTTAAAAGTATCTGTTACCCAGCTTGATGTTGGAAAGTGAAACATTCACTTACATAACTCTGAATTTATTACCTACTAATCATTTAATAAGAGGTTTTTAAAAAGCACAGACTTAAGGAAGGTGTAAAAATGTGTTGTTGATGGAGTTAGTAAACCAATGCAGTTTATTTAAGTAAGGGTTCTCAAATGTGAATGGAAGAATTGGGAAATCATCAGGTTAATTGGTTCTAGAAGAGCTTAAGCATTTTTTAATGATAAAATGCAACAGAATATCACAATCTCTACAAAGGCATAGAACCTAAACAATAAATGAGTAACCAAATATGTTAAATATCTCAGCTTGACTATCAATATTGGTTCAAGGCTGTCCCTAGCTGTGTTCGTAATAGAAATGCTGAATTATGTTTTTGTGGAGTTCACTCTACAAAAAAAGCAGATCCAACTGAAAACCATGACAGGTCTGCAAAGAAGCGATGAATTTATGTCTGGTAATTAAATACTCTGCACATTTTATCCGGTAATGGATGAACTGTTTTGGGAACGCTGTTATTCAAGATAACATGAATATGACAGGCTATAGAAGGCACCAATTTACCTGTTGAAAAGGCTTGTTTAATCAAACTCACTGAAACATTTGGCTGTACTAAGAAAGTGCACAGTTTTTCTGGGTGCATACTGACTATGAAATTGCTGTCGGATTAATTCTATTGGGCACTCCTAAACACTGTTTTAATTCTAGAAAATGTCTGGTGAAGGTTCACCAGCTTTGGATAATGCTGACTGTAAAAAGACATCAGGGGTGCAGATTCTGATACACCCAGTATGACCTGGGAGTTGTGAAGTAGTGTGAAATGGCATCAATGATATTTCTGAACCATGGCAATTGGCACCAAAGCCAAGAATGAGTAAAGTGGCAATATGGGTCTGTAGCACTTTAAGTCTTGGCTGAGCAAGCCAGGAAAGACATAGCTGGCTTTGCGCTAGCCTTCATAAAAGATTATATTGCAACTTCAAAAGACAGACAGTAATTGGGTGTTATCTGGACCTTCAGCAAATGCGCATTCTGCTTTGAGTTTGGTTTGGATAATTGAGCAGAAACATACAAGGGACAAATGATAAAGTCGATGCTCGGGGCTTTGTTGCACAATGCAAGAAAATCTTATATTCAGCAGTATTCTGGCAATGCAAATCATGCAAGCATACTCTTTAATTAATATTTAAATTAAGGTATGATGACATGAATGATGTGCACTATTCATATCATTCCCTTTAACCTACAGGGAAACTGATAATGAATTTCTAATTGCATTAGTGCAAGTTTCCAAGAGTTTTTAAAAAATTTTTAATACTTGCATTATCTGCTTGTGCAATCAAGAGTTTTTTTTTTAATCAATGAACATGCAGTTGTAAACTGTTTATTGAGAAGAGGCTTTAAATAGCCTTTTAAATAGCCTATTCTAAAAAGGCTTTAACTAGCCTTTTCTGGAAGGCGTTAAATAGAAAATTGAAATTTTTGGTTTGGATCATTGAATTATAAAATCTCTATAGTGCAGATAGGGGCCAATCATCCCACTGAGTCTGCACCAACCTTTCAAAAAGCAGCCCATACCCCCACATCAGGGCTTTATAAAGAGTAAGTATCTATCTAATAGGAAATACCTATATGATAGAAATGGTATCAATACTTTTGAAATCCAAGATTAAATATTTCCCAAACCTTAAAACATTTTCAAAAAATTACAAATAACAGCTCATAAATTCTTACCTTGCTCCTCAGTTAAATATCCATTTAAACTGGTATGTGGTTAATCACCATCGCTTATTCTGATAGATACAAAAATGAATTACAATATTGCATTTTCAGCAAAGTAACACTGAGAAGCCAAATATTTTTTACACTGTCTTTTTTCCCCATTTTGTTAATTTTCTATATTCCTCCCATACCACCTGAAGATCCTAAATCTTGCTGGAGAATTCTGTTCTTAAGCTGTCTGCAGGGGTCAAGCAAGATTTTGTTTTAACTTGAGTTCATTGGAGTTCTGAAATGGCTGATCAATGGTATGATCTGCAGAACCAATCAGGTGACGGATGAGGTGACGGATGAAGGGTTGGGTAGGTGGACTGTTTAGAGATTTATGTCCCTCAAATGCCACGACTTTACCTCTTCATTTTCCTGACACAACATCTCAATGCTCTCCTGAGGAAGCCTTCTCCATTTTCATTATTCACAAGAAGGTCTTTCATAAGTCAATAGGTATGTGAGACCTTTTTAGAATGTTTTATGGAGATCGCTAATGCATTTCGGCCAATTTCCTGGGAGCTTCCTGCTACAATTGAGCTCCAAGTGGAACATTACTTTAGGAGACTGGACTCGGGAATATGAATGGCATGTTCAGGTTCAGAGCTGGTTTTGACCTTTGGCAGCTTTTTGTTAGGCAATTTGGGTTGGAGAAATTGGTCACTGGACCATCTTTAAGCCATCAGATTTGTAAAATCTTCTGATGGCACCACTGGTGGTACTTCTGCAATGCTTTGAGATACTTGTCAAAGTCTTTGAAGCGCACGCAACTTTGCTGGAGTACAGTTCCATGTAAAGCACCCCCAGTATGCCATCCCATCCTGTTTGGCATTTTTTATGGCTGACCCTGAATAGTAATTTCCAGTAGACTGCCTGATTTTGAGTGGTGTAAAGGATGTCTGTGAACGTGTTCTTATTCAGGTTTCACACATGTTTTCTAGCCTCATTCTGTCTAGAATTCAGCCTCTGGGTGAGGGTGGCTGGATATAGTATGCAGCTGCTTCTCCAAGAGATCAAATAATTCAGTACACATCATTATTCAACATGGACTTTCTTTCCTGGGTCATTTCCATTCTACCCTGAAGGAAACTGCTTTCAGATAATCATACAGTACACAATGTGGCCATTGTGCCTTTGTCAGGTCTCCGAGGTATCCAGATTTGTACCACTACCATCCTCTTGCCCCTAACAGTGCAAACTTTCCCTTTTTGAGGCTGTTCCAGTTCATTTTTGAATCTGCTTTCGGCACCATTTTAGGCAATGTCTTCCAGTTAATGAATGTAATTGCAGCTTGCTACTTAAAAAGAGTTCTCCCCATTTCCCCTCTGGTTCTTTAGACAATTATCTTAACTATGTACTTTTAATGCCAGACTTCTGCCAGTGGAAATATTTTTTCCTCATTTATATTTATTTTAAAAAATGTTCATTTGAAATGTTACATATGTTTGGGAAGCTGTGTGGGTAGAGGATAGGCATATCAAATAAACTGGTTAAGAGACGTTCGGTATTTGCTAAAGTTCCAAACAATTTTTTTCAAATCAGCATGATTCCACTGTGTTCAAATTCCTTTCAGTGCAATTCTAATATGCTTGCTAGACAGATTGAAAAAGAGCTATTCAAAGTGTGTATATACCTTTGAGTCCACCTTATTATAAATATATTTTCAACAAACACCTCAATCTTCCATTTCTCACATCATTTATCAATATGTGGGATGACTGGGGGATTAGCCAAAGTCTTTTCAACTGGAGAAATGCAGCAAATCTCACTGCATGTGTTTTCCTTCCTTTTATTTCTAGTTCTGCAAAGTTAAATTTCAAAGAGGAAATGAATTATATATTAAAACAATGCTAAATAATAATTGAGGGCACCATTTTCTGGTTGGTCAAATTCAAACAAAATAATAGCAGGTATTAGCAGCAGATCTGTATCTCAAATATATACATATATTTCTATTAGTTATGGTAGCAAATATCATTTTACATTATGTTTAATTATGTCTGCATGTATTAACCTAATTATTACAGCACTCATTATGTTTAATAAGACTGTATTTTTGTGGTTTAGATATTACTGGTGGAAATCAATATGACATAACATGGAGTTTTAGTATAATTTACAATAACCTGATCCCTGGCACTCTGAACGAGCCATATCATTTGTTATTACACCTGGGGTAAAGGTGGGTATTGAGACAAAGTGAAATTGAAAGCTTTTAAACCTTTGAAAAAAATGTATTTTCAAAAAAACTTCAAAATATATATCGGTTACTTTGAAAAGTTGAGCAGGTGGTGGATGCAAGGTACATTAATGGACTTAAGTATAATGGATTGTGCATATCAGGATTGATTGTCTCATGTGAGGCTGTCTTCTGCTATTCTACTCATGAATGTTCATGAAATATGTTTTCAAATGGTATCAGCAAACAACTACTAATGAATAGGACCAAATGTCAACGAGTTATTTCACTTTCAAAAGCCCACAAGCATCCTGAAGCTGTTCCTGTTTTGAATTTGAATTTAAGTGTTTCAATGCTGATGAGTAGAGCTTGTAATGAACATATTTGATTATTGCCCATGCAGCAACATTGTCCAATGATCAGAAAGTGACTTATTGCAAACTTCTTCAATGGTCGGGTTGATCATCAGACAAAAGAGGTTACGTTTTCATCCTCACCACATGGACAGTACTCTAGTGAAGTGAAATGTCCTCCCCCTCCCAGCCTGTTATGGAGCCCATCAATGGAATAAAATTCAAGTGGCTTGAACATTTGGCAGTGCTCCACTCCATTAGCTTACTGCCTACGTGAATACGAGATGCAAATTTACCCCATAGTTTCAGCAGATCGAAAACTGAGATTCTGAGTGCCATTAGAAATACAATTAATCTCATTCAGCCAACACAACGCTAATGCCCATTGTAAGGTTTCCCGCACAGATAGATGTGAATTGTGGATTTGCAAAATGAAAGTAAACATTACAAGTGAACTGCAAGAATGATAACTTGTCACAGTAACCAAATCATATGGTCATATGTTAGTACTGTAGCTTCTCCAACAGAGTGTGCTGTAACTTATGGCTTACAATGTAACTGAACATGCTTCCTTGAAGAAATTATTGTGTATTAAATCAGATTCATTCTATTTTATTCACAATTTCTCAAAACTTTGTCAGATTGCCACAGTCAATTCGAAATGTCAAACTTTGACACAAGCTCTTGAAACCATTTCATTAATTTGGTAGATATGTATAATTTTCCCCTCATGAGATTGGTGCACTTTGTACCCATAATGCTGACATATTCTCAAAAATGATTTCACGGGGTCCCTGCACTGCCTGCTGGTAGAGATATTCTACAAGATGAGACCTTCTAATTTGAAATCTTACTGAACCTTGGAAAATTGAAGAATGAACCTTTCATACAACCAGTCTGATGTATTTGCTTCTGTGTATAGGCCTTTCTTCCAGCATAACCTACTATCTAGTTGACCTGAATTTATATTTGAAATTGTGAGGTGGCAGTCTTTACTCCAAACCATGATCAAAACAAACAATCCTATACTGTTGGCACTGTGATATTTATTGTCACTGATGTAGAACTCTTGTCATAAATTGACACTTCAACTGAAGCATAACTATTGCTTTAAAATGTTAAAGAATATTCCCAGTTTCTCATTGTTTGGACAGATGACCTGTTTTAGGTATTTTCTATGTATTAATAGTGCATGATATGGTAAAATTTCATTTGTGATGTACTTTAATGTAAATTTTAAGATGTGGTGTGATTTGTTTGAAACCTTTTGTCATTTTGTTGTTAATAAAATAATGTCTTGAAAAAATTGTGTTTCTAGAAGTACCTTGTCCACACACCTATGATTAAAATTTTTCCAACATTTTTTATTCCTGTAGGGATTATTTATGGACATTAGACATGTTCTTTCCTCATCCACATTATTGCATGTTCCTTGCATGCAACGACAGATAGAATTGAGCTAAATGACAGAATAATGGATCGGATTTTATGCAGATCTGCAGTCGCCATTGGCTTGCTGCTCCACTCCACAGCTGTTTTTCTGACTGGGTCTTCTTCCAAATGAGATTTCTTCAGCAATGCAAAGCAGTTTTCCACCAAAATGATTCTGCTTCCTTGTAGTGCTGGATCAAACAGGGAGAGACAACCCATGACCCTTTTCTTACAAAACTAGCTGCTGTATTCTGATACGTGTTTACTAACATACTAAAAAGCTTTGGGATATTTAAACAGTTTTTTGGTATAAAATGGAAGGGTGAATGTGACTAGGGTGGCCGAGATAAGTCACTTAGTTGAAAGATAGGTTAGCACTGGATAAGGTGGCAGCATGGCAGCTAGTTAGGGCTATGGGTAGGTAAAGTGGTAGCTACTTAGAGTAATCAGTGAGCTGATGGAGCAGTGGGTAGGTCAATCGTTTCAGGAGGGCTTCTCAGTTTGGAGGCTAGTCAGGTCAGAACAGGGTGTCATTATGTGCTATGGTCAGGATTCATCTTACAACAAGGGACAAAGTGTGCAGTCACCATTTAACTGCCTCCTACATGCTGACAGTTGTGAAAATCTGAAGATTTCTTCAGATGCAGCATTATGAAGGCTACTCATGCAGCTAACCAGCAGCTGGAAGAGCTGAATTTTTGAGAACCCAAGAGTAGGGAACCTGGTGGCAAGATTCAACAAGACATAATCCATGGTTGATGGTGTCAAGAATTTCAGACTCTGGTAAGAGATTTATAGCAGCAAGAATGTGCTAAGAACTCCCCAGAGCTGAAACATTGATTTCACCAAAGTGTAGCTGGTTTGTAGGAGCAATCGGGAGTTGATATTCCATCAAAGAGCAAAATGACATTGTTTGCCCTGTGGGTAAAGTTGCACCCTTCGTCATCAAGGGGAAACTTTAAGAACAAACAGGCACAGACTGTAAAAGCTAGAAGTAAGCCAAGTACTTAGTGTTGTTCCTATAGTAAGCAAATGAGGCGTGGCTACATTGAAGGAAATCAAGGGCCAATGAATCAAGTTAAAACAAGGTCACAGAACCAGAAACATTGCAAAGCCAAAGTTTGAATGATAAAGTCACGATTTAGAAACTTAAGTAAACAAAGTATAAAGATGGAAAATAATTATGAGCCTATTGAAGGCACAGAAAAGGTCAGGGATCTATTACTTCCCACAGTTGCAAACATTGTGGAGCTGGTTTTCCCTGGAGCATTGGAGGCTGAGGGGTGACCTTGTAGAGGTTTATAAAATCATGAGGGGCATGGATAGGGTGAATAGACAAGGTCTTTTCCCTGGGGTGGGGGAGTCCAGAACGAGAGAGCATAGGTTTAAGGTGAGAGGGGAAAGATTTAAAAGGGACCTAAGAGGCAACATTTTCAAGCAGAGGATGGTGCGTGTATGGAATGAGCTGCCAGAGGAAGTGGTGGAAGCTGGTACAATTGCAACATTTAAAATGAATCTGGAATGGTTTGTGAATAGGAAGGGTTTAGAGAGATATGAACCAAATGCTGGCAAATGAAACTAGCTGAATTTGGGATACCCAGTCAGCATAGATGAGTTGGATCAAAAGGTCTGGTTCCATGGTGTACAGCTCTATGACTTTATGATTCTTTGACTCATCCAGGAAAAGATTATGAAAACAGCAAGATTTATTACTTAGAACCACGGACAGCAGTAATCACATAGGAAAAGTTGTGAAAGGAACAGAATTTGTCTTATTGAGATGTGAAGAGCAGAATTAATTTATTAATGTCATTAAAACAGCAGAAACCATTTATTAAAACTACAGGGAGCAAGATTAACTCAGTTGAGCCACAAATGAAGTGGGAATCATATTATGGCAGTGCTTTGTCTAGAGGAACTCCTCAAAATGTCTGAATCATCTAACTTACTCTCAAAAGTCATTAAAAAATCCTCCATTTTTACTATAAAAGGAAGGGAAAATGTTCCTTACTACTGTTCTAAGTAGCATGGTCATACTGAAGGATTAACTTTATTTTAAACAAGGAAAATAGATAATTACATTTAAAGAAAATGCCAGCAGAAATAATATTACTAGGAAGATTTGATTCCAAGTATGCATGAGAGCGAACACAGAATTAATACATCACTGAAAAAAGTTCTTAAGATACAGAATTGTTTCCAAACTAAATACTAACTCAAAAGCTGAACAAGTAAATGCACTTATGGCATGATGATGTATGTACCTGATGATATTTTAGCAAAAGATACATATTTTAAAGTCCTGTGAAACATTCATAATTGTTTTAATCACAATTCTTGAAAAGTTCGGAGTTAATTGAAGGGTTCAGAAACTAGGAAACACATAGATAATTCATTAATGACCTGTACAGATTAGCGGGAAAAATTGAACTATAGAGGTTTAAAATTAGGATTCATAAGAGCCAAAGTTGTTAGTAGAATTGCTGGTGAGTTTTTGTTAACTTTATTACAAAGTAGGATTTGACTTGAGAAAAAGCCTTTCAGATGGTGAGTGAAGCAGAAGTGCAGAAGAATCAATCTTATAAGATCAATCTTATCACTGGAGATTAACAGAATCTACTCAGTTTTTAAAGTACAAGACCTTGAAAGACACACGTGAGAAACCAATACAAAGAGTAGCACAATAGATGTGAATAGTCATTGTTAGTATTGTGGCACTAAGGAACCTTAAGGACATAAGCAGTGACCAACTATTTACATAGGTATACTTTGTCTCTGAAACAGTAGGTCATTTACAGAAAATATGTCAAAATAGGACAGTCACAGAGCAATAAAAAGACAACTCCTATTCACAAAAAATTCATATGATAGAACCACCATATTGGTCTACACACTTCAACATAGAAATACCAACAGAATACGGACTATGTGGAACTCCATGAAAGCCACTGCTAAGAAGAGATGACCAAAGACAAGGGATTCAGTACACAGTCAAAAATAAATTGTCTGGTTCAAAGATTCAGAGGAAATTACCTTTTTTGTTCATCCATGATGGTACAAAAATGAAAGTGCTTGTTTCAACAGGACAGTCATCTTCCCCACACCATCTTTAGGGATTGGTGAGCTCAGTTGGCTGGTCAGCTCATTATAAAAGCTGAGTAATACCAGCAATGTGGGTTCAAGTCAGGTACTCTCCTTCTCAACCTCTTCCTCACCTGAGGTATGGTGACCCTCAGGTTTAACCACCACCAGTCACCTCTCTTTGATGAGGAGCAGCCCTATGGTCTGCTAGGACTATGGCAACTTTACCTTTTTACCATCCTGCACAAAGAAAATACATGAAATCATGTTCCTCCAGATTTTGCATTGGAGCAATTACCTATTTCAGATAAGATATCCTCCTCATAGTAAATCCAAGGAATTAAAGGGATTTACAGACCTCTCACTGTCAGGAACAAAGTCAAAGTCAATCGTCTTCAATCAGAGACCTACACTCTTCTAAGTCTGAAGAGAGTATGTGCTGAGAGAATAGTGAAACATTTAGACTGCCTACATTTGTGAAGGCAGAGACTTAGGGTGTGAGGATGTGGTGGTGGCCAATTCAGTTTTATACATCAATGTATACATCATAATGGAGAAACAGCTTGGGGAGCACTGTGCTTCAGCAGCCTAAGGGTCTGAAATGGTTAATTACAAAGAGTATCTTAAACACTACCAACTATGAAGATATGGACTTGGTGAGAGAATGGCTAAGGATCTCACAGGAGTAAGATCTACAATTTTAACTTCCTCGTAATTCCTGTAACAATGCCTATTCCATCAGAGAAACTTGTACATTGTTGCAATCATGCAATAAATTACATCATACTTAAGACAAGAGCCTCTTCTTAATGGACTAACATGTGGTTATCCTTTATCACATGAGACTAAACAGACTCATTATATCCAATGCAGGAAAGACGGTAGTGTCAGCAAAGGTACCTGATAGTTCATTCAACAAAATGAGGAGTGGCGAGGATTCATCTTATAGCAGTATCTAACGTTGTAACTTGTATAATTCCAGGCAAGGTGAGTTTCCCCTTTAGTAGAGTTTAGTTTATCAATGATTTAGTGGTGACACAATTGGTCAAATGCTGCTTTGCGATTTCAAGGGTAATCCCTCTCACCTCATCTCTGGAAATCACTTCATTGTGACATTGTTGAAATGTGAACTAATAAGGTCTGCAATTGAGTAGTCTTGGCAGAATGTCAAACTCTGCATTGGTGAGCATGATAGCACGTTGACATCTTTTGTCATTTTACTGATGATAAGCGTAGGCTGATGGTGAAGTATTGGCTCGGCTGGATTTGTCAGGTTTCTTATGAACAAGACATACCTAACTATTTTTCACCACTGTCTGATTGATATTGTACTGCAGTGAACTGAAATAGCTGAGTAAGTCATTTGGAGCACAAATTGTCAGATCCACAGCCTGGATTTTAAAGGTTTGAAGCCTTTGCTCTGTTCAGCGCATTCAGTGATTTCTTTACATCATGGAAAGTAACTCGAATTGATTGAAGACAGGAATTTCTGATGATGGGTACCACAGGATGTAGGCAGTAAATAATTGTCAATGCAACACTTCCATCTGAAGCTAGCTGCAAAAGTCCTTATTATATTTGTGCTGGGTTCCACAAACACTGAGGATAAGGATGTTATTGGATCCCTAAAGCTGCAGGCCTGAGTAAGGAGAATTTTTTAAAAGGTAAAAATAATTCTATAATTCAACAGAAATGGTGAATTTAGGTCTTGCTATAAAAATTTATAATCCTTAGACTGACATAAAGGTAGGCAATTCACCTTCTCTGATCTTCAGCAAAGGAGCAGAGTTGGGTTGATGGACTATTTGACTATTGTGAGTCAGCAACATTACAAATAAACAAACATATCTATGCGCAGTAACAAGTTGGTATAAAACTAGACTGAATCAGCTGCATACAAATTTTCTTTAAGGAAAAGTTGTGCAACTCCACTTTTAACTTGTTACGTTGAAAACTTCCAGAAAATTCAAGCACATTATAGCAAAAAATTGTATTATTTTGTAAAAGTCAAAACATGTAACAATCACTTGTAACTTTCAATGAGAGAAAAAAATTAATTGCATAAACCAGCTCATATTGCTTTACATTGGTCATTTGCAATATGGCTGTTCACTTCAAAACAGATATCAAATGAATTATTTAGGTGAGATAAGGTTGTATTTAAAGCTATTTCAAAGCCCAAGCTCTTCTTCTATATTTTTCCAGTAAAAGCATGTTTAGTAATCCATAAATATACAGGACGCTTGATTTGTTTGAGTGAAGAGTTTAGAAATCTGTGCATAGAGAAAGAGTCAAGTATATCAATTGCTCCTTCTGTACAAAGAACTTTATAATTGAAGTTGTCAGGTTAATATCTTTTTATTGTGATTTTCAAGAAGAGGATTCAAAAGCAATGTTTTTCAATGTATCCGGTGTTTAGAATGGAAGACAAGGATATACATTGCTGAAAGCAGGAGCTTCAAGCTGCTTTAATCTACTTTCTAGCTGCTAGTTCAGGAAAGATAGCAGCGGGAACCGAGAGTGAGGTAAGTTGGAAGCTTGATCATTACTCTCGAAACAATGCATGGGTTCTTTTAACTCTCTACTCTCATTTAAATCTCACCAACTGACTAGTTAGACTGAATCTAAAAGCAATGGCACTGACAACTCTTAAATCTAAATTAAATTTAATATTCTTTCAGTAATATTGAAGGAATAGTTAATCTCCTACAATGGCAAAGTTATTTGTTATTAACTATGATTAAGTCAATAAATCAGTTTACACCATGTGCATCCCATTGCGCTTATCGCAGAAGCATATGTCTTTGTATTCCCACAATCACTTTCCCTGAGTTCAGAGCTGAAATACTTTCTGTGCAAGTTTATTAACACCGTAAGGTATAACTTGATATGACCCACCTATGGGTTTGTAGGGATCCATAAAGTCCCCAGAGTTGCCTCTCCTTGCTGTGCCATTTACATTGAGTGAATGAGGCCCAGGTCAACATGACTTCCCTTGCACAAACTGCGAGCAGTTAATTAATGCCAAACCTCAATCTTGAGGTTAGTGGAATATGGTCATAGAGGCATAGAGTTATACAACACAGAAACAGACCCTTTGGTCCAACCCATCAATGCCAACCAGATATCCTAAATAAATCTAATCAACATTTGGCCCAAATCCTTCTAAACCCTTCCTATTTGAGTATCCACCCAGATGCCTTTTAAATGTTGTACTTGTATCAGCCACCATTGCTTCCTCTGGCAGCTCATTCCATATATGCACCACCCTCTGCATGAAAAAAATTGCCACTTCGATCACTTTTACATCTTTCCACTCTCACTTAAACTTATGCCATCCAGTTTTAGACACCATTACCCTGGGGAAAAAAAAACTTGGCAATTCATCCTATCCATGCTCCTCATGATTTTATCAACCTCTATCAGGTCACTTCTCAACTTCCAACACTGCAGTGGCCTAACTGTTGATTTCGAAGCTCCTTGGATGCTACCTGAACTGCTGTGCTCTTCCAGCACCACTAATCCAGAATCTGGTTTCCAGCATCTGCAGTCATTGTTTTTACCTTGTTGTCCTATATAGCTACAGCATCACCTCCCAACTCCTATACTCAATGCACTGACCAATAAAGGCAAGTGTACTGAATGCCTTCTTCAAAACCACTCTACCTGTTACTCCACCTTTAAGAAACAATGAATCTGTACCCCAAGTCTCTTTATTCTGCAACACTCCTCAGGATCCTAACGTTAGGTGGTTGGGAGGGCAGCAGGTCAAGGAATGACAGGGGATAGTCAAGGCAGGAAGTGGGAAATGGTTGAGGAGCTCAGTGAGCTACCCTAACCAGACCTCAGGTAGAGGGGCTGCTAGGTGCATTTGTGATAGGTCTCTTTCCTGGTCAAGGGCTTCCAGGGGTCTGTCCCATACCTTTGCTTCCTTCAGGTCATGGTCTTTGCACCTTGACCACTATTACTTTGGGAGTTCCCCTCTAGACCTTGCTGTGGAACTTAATGCTGAAACCTAAAACCTAGAAGTGGACACTCAACACTTAGAATATGAGACTAGATATAGTTTTGGTGGTGGTCTCTGGTTGCATCTGTTGAGTTTTGTCTCACAGTTAGTATGAGGTGTGCCTCTAAGAGACATTCTTGTGTTATCATAACCATACCATCGCGTGACTTGAGGGTATAAAAGTCTCAGAACCCATCAAAACTGGGGCCACTTGAAACATGAGAACTGGTAAAAATATGTTACTTTTATATCAAAATGGCTTGATATTAATCCAGACGCTGAAGTGCTTGTCATTATTTTATTTATATATCAAGAGCTGTAATAAATGTCCAGTGAATCTTTCCAGGTCACGTTCATCATACCAAATTCCTGTGTTATCAGAGCATGAGCATTGCCCCATACTGCAGTGGTAAATCATAGTTCGCAGCAGTCACTATAAATAATCAAACTTATTAGTGATAGATACCTGGAAACCTCATTGAACATCAGCCAGATATCAATTCGAGATTTCATTTAGAAAAATAAAGCACCAATTTATGCAATTGGAGATATATAAATTACACAAAGAGCTACCTTCTTTCTGCTTATAACTTCTACCAAGTTGCAGGACTTCATTCTTTTTATTACAAAAACAAATTGACTGCCGACTTTTCTATTCCAAAATCAAGTGAAAATCAGAAGCCAAAGGCTTCTTACAATCTGGATAAAGAGCTCACCAGAACAAAAGTGAAGCACTAGAAAGCAGTTTTCTGATCAGTCTTACCCCTGTTTGCAAATGGTGGGTATCACAATGTTTCCTCTCCAGTTTGGCACAAAGCAGAGGGAAGCCCATGTAATATTCTCATCCCATATTTGGTACTAATATCTTAAGAGGTAGAAACTTATTTGCTACAGACCTGTATTTCTTAATCACTTTGAGACTGTTCCTTTAAAGCCAAGTAAAGGAATGGCAACACTGAAAAATAAAGTGAAACAGAAGCAGAATAGGTAAAATTAAAATGTAAACGAAAGGAACAAATACAGAAAACACCTATGTCTGAAAAGAAACCTTCAGCAAGAATTAGAAGGCAAACTTTTACTTATGGACATGGCAGTCAGTTTACTGAATTACAGATATTCAAACAACCTAAGCCTCATTTTTTACAGATCAAATGGTAAATGATACAGAGCAAAAATGTTTAATAATCTGACTTAGTCCCAGCAAGGCAAAGCTTCATAGTATTAACACAGTCACTCTTTCTGCAGAAAGATGCAGAAGTTATCTGGACTGTATTTGAAGACTAGCTCAAGGTAAGAATTAACTTCAAGATTAACAGATTCCAACTTTTGTCATACAGTCAGCAATCCCTCGATAGATATTGCTAAGTTTGTCACACCAAAATTGGAGGTGTGGTGGACAGCGAAGAGGGTTACCTCAGATTACGATTGGATCTGGACCAGATGGGTCAATGGGCTGAGAAGAGGCAGACGGAGTTTGCGAGGTGCTGCATTTTGGGAAAGCAAATCTTACCAGGATTTATGCACTTAATGGTAAGGTCCTAGGGAGTGTTGCTGAACAAAGAGACCTTGGAGTGCAGGTTCATAGCTCCTTGAAAGTGGAGTCGCAGGTAGATAGGATAGTGAAGAAGGCGTTTGGTATGCTTTCCTTTATCGGTCAGAATATTGAGTACAGGAGTTGGGAGGTGATGTTGCAGCTGTACAGGACATTGGTTAGGCCACTGTTGGAATATTGCGTGCAATTCTGGTCTCCTTCCTATCGGAAAGATGTTGTAAAACTTGAAAGGGTTCAGAAAAGATTTACAAGGATGTTGCCAGGTTTGGAGGATTTGAGCGATAGGGAGAGGCTGAACAGGCTGGGGCTGTTTTCCCTGGAGCGTCGGAGGCTGAGGGGTGACCTTATAGAGATTTACAAAATCATGAGAGGCATGGATAGGGTAAACAGACAAGGTCTTTCCCCTGTGGTGAGGTAGTCCAGAACTAGAGGGCATAGGTTTAGGGTGAGAGGGGAAAGGTTTAAAAGGCACCTAAGGGGCAACTTTTTCACACAGAGGGTGGTATGTGTATGGAATGAGCTGCCAGAGGATGTGGTGGAGGCTGGTACAATTGCAACATTTAAGAGACATTTGGATGGGTATATGAATAGGAAGGGTTTGGAGGGATATGGGCCGGGTGCTAGCAGGTGGGACTAGATTAGGTTGGGATATCTGGTCGGCATGGACGGGTTGGACCGAAAGGTCTGTTTCCATGCTGTACATCTTTATGACTTATGTCACAGCAAGGATGTGAGTGTGATGCTCTGAGAGAGGCTCATGAAATTATTAATCACCCTCACACTTTCAGAAATGATTGTCTAGAAATTGCAGTGTTTAAAGAAGTAGAAAGAGAGAAACCAGGAGTGGGAACAGGCCATTCAGCCCTTCGAGCTTGCTCCACTATTCAAGATGATCCCAGATAATCATCCAATTCAGTATGTTGTTCTTCCTTTCTCCCATTTCCTTTGATCCCTTCAGCCCTAATAACTATATCTATCTCTTTCAGAAACAGTCAATATTTTGGATTCAATTGCTTTCTATGGCAGAGAATCCCTCAGGTTCACCACTCTCTTATCTTAGTCCTAAATGGCAGAACCATTTCCATCAAAGTGTGACACCTGTTCTGGATTCCCCAGTCATCCTGCATTGACTTCCTGCATTTACTTTGCTTGTCATAGAGTCATATAAATGTACAGCATGGATACAGATCATTCAGCCTAATTCATCGGAACCTAATCTAGTCCTATTTGCCAGTATTTGGCCCATATCCCTATAAACCCTTCCTATTCATATACCCATCCAGATGTCTTTTAAATGATGTAATTGTACCAGCCTCCATCACTTCCTCTAGCAGCTCATTCCATACACATACCACCTTCTGTGTGAAAACATTGCCCCTTAGGTGCCTTTTAAACCTTTCCCCTCTCACCCTAAACCTTTGCCCTCTAGTTCTGGGCTACTCCACCACAGGGGAAAGACCTTGTCTGTTTATCCAATCCATGCCCCTCATGATGTTGTAAATCTCTATAAGGTCACCCCTCAGTCTCCGACGCTCCAGGGAAAACAGCCCCAGCCTGTTCAGGTTCTCCCTGTAACTCAAACTCTCCAACCCTGACAACATCCTTGTACAGAGGAACCTTGATTATCTGAACGAGATGGGTAAGCACTACTTCGCTCGGATAATTGATTATTTGATTTCTTCTGGGGCTCGGAGTGTTCTGTGAAATCTGCTCCATGTTCAGGAGACTAGGCAGCAGCACACTGTGCACGAGACCCCACCGCCACCCCGTCCACTCCCACCCCGACCCCCACTTGCCCCCAACCCCGTCTCCTCCCAAACCCACTCCCCTGCCCCAACCCTGTCCACTCCCACCCCGCACCCCCCCGCCTGCAGCCCAACCCTGCACCCCTGTCCATTCCCACCCACCGTCCGTGTCCCCAACCCGCCCATCTTACCCGCCCTCTCTCTGGGGCAGCTGGACTGTACACACACACACTTTGACAAGATTCCACCTCTGCCCTGTACAGGACAATGTTGGAGAGATTATCTGGGGAAGGGGGTTTAGGGTTCACCCCTATGTAGAACTTCTGGGAAAGTGTGGGGGGACAGACGCCGGGAGGTCAGTCATTTAGAGACGGTGCCTGGACTGTCCAGGACTCTTCTCGGCAGCATTTCAGTGAGCCGAGTTCAGTTTTAATCATTGTACGTGTAAACAAAAGGTGTGATCAGGATTGAAACAGCTCTTTAATGTATTGTTTCTATAGGGACCTTGAGATCACCTTCGGATAATCTGATATTCGGATAATTGATATTTGGATAATTGAGGTTCCTCTGTAAATCTTTTCTGAACCTTTTCAAGTTTCACAACATTCCCCCAATAGGAGGGAGACCAGAATTGCACACAATATTCCAAAAGTGGCCTAACCAATGTCTTGTACAGACACAACATGATCTCCCAACTCCTGTACTCAATGCTCTAACCGATAAAGGAAAGCATACCAAACGCCTTCTTCACGATGTTATCTACCTGTGACTCTACTTTCAAGGAGCTATGAACCTGCACTCCAAGGTCTCTTCTTCAGCAACACTCCCTAGGACCTTACCATTAAGTGTATAAGTCCTGCTAAGATTTGCTTTCCCAAAATGCAGCACCTTGCATTTATCTAAATAAACTCCATCTGCCACCCGTCAGCCCATTGGACCATCTGATCAAGATCCAATTGTACTCTGAGGTAATCTTCTTCACTGTTCACTATACTTCCAATCCAGACTTCATTGGGACAGAGGCAGGGAGGTGCTATGATCCACACTAGACATCCTCTTGCCCAATTAAATGCCCCAGCTCGAACATCATACAATCATAGAGATATACAGCATGGAAACAGAGCCTTTGGTCCAACCTGTCCATGTCAACCTGAAACCCTGACCTACCCATTTGCCAGCATTTGGCCCATTTGGGGTGGCACAGTGGTTAGCACTACTGCCTCACAGCACCAGGGTCCCAGGTTCGATTCCAGCCTTGGGTGACGATCTGTGTGGATTTTGCACGTTCTCCCCGTGTCTGCGTGGGTTTCATCCGGGTGCTCTGGTTTCCTCCCACAGTCCAAAGGTGTGCAGGCCAGATGAATTGGACATGTTAAATTGCCCATAGTGTTAGGTGAGTCAGAGGGAAATGGGTCTGGGTGGGTTACTATTCGGAGGGTCGGTGTGGACTGGTTGGGCTGAAGGGCCTGTTTCCACATGGTAGGAAATCTAATCTAATCCCTCTAAATCCTTCCTATTCATATACCCATCCAGATGCCTTTTAAATGTTGTAATTGTACCAGCCTCCACCACTTCCTTTGGCAGCACATTCCATACACGCACCACTCTCTGCATGAAAAAGGTGCCCCTTAGGTTCCTTTTAAAGCTTTCCCCTCTCACCCTAAATCCAAGCCCTCTAGTTCTGGACTACTCCACCCCAGGGAAAAAACCTTGTCTATTTACCCTATCCATGCCCCTCTTGATTTTATGAACCTCCACAGGGTCACCCCCTTAGCCTCCAATGTTCCAGGGAAAACAGTCCCAGCCTATTCAACCTCTCTCTATAGCTCAAACACTGGCAACATTCTTGTAAACCTTTTCTGAACCCTTTTAAGTTTCACAACATTGTTCCGATTGGAACGATACCAGAATTGCACACAATATTCCAAATTCCTGTTCAGCTACAACCTGACCTCCCAACTCCAATACTCAATGCTCTGACCAATAAAGGAAAGCTTACCAAATGCTGCCTTCACTATCCTATCTACCTGCAACCCACTTTCAAGGAACTATGAACCTGCACTCCACAGTCTCTTTGTTCACTCACCCTCCACAAGACCTTACCATTAAGTGTATAAATAGTCATAGAGTCATAGAGATGTACAGCATGGAAACAGACCCTTCAGTCCAACCCGTCCATGCCGACCAGCTATCCCAACCCAATCTAGTCCCACCTGCCAGCACCCAGCCCATATCCCTCCAAACCCTTCCTATTCATATACCCATCCAAATGTCTCTTAAATGTTGCAATTGTACCAGCCTCCACCACATCCTCTGGCAGCTCATTCCATACACGTACCACCCTCTGTGTGAAAAAGTTGCCCTTCCTGCCCTGATTTGTCTTTCCAAAATGCAGTACCCCACATTTATTTAAATTAAACTCTATCTGCCACTCCTTGGCTATTGGCCCATCTGATCAAGATTCAATTGCACTCTGAGGTAACCTTCTTCACTGTCCACTACACTGACAATTTTGGTGTCATCTGCAAACTTACTAACTATATCTTATATGTTCACATCCAAATCATTTATATAAATGACGAAAAGTAGTGGACCCAACACCGATCCTTGTGGCACTCCACTGGCCACAGGCCTCCAGTCTAAAAGGCAACCCTCCACCACCATCCTCTGTCTTCTACCTTCGAGCCAGTTCTGTATCCAAATGGCAAGTTCTCTCTGTATTCCATGAGATCCAACCTCGCTAACCAGTCTCCTGCTTTCCCTGCTAACCCATGGGGACTTTGTCGAACGCCATACTGAAGTCCATATAGATCACATCTACCGCTCTGCCCTCATCAATCCTCTTTGTTACTTCTTCAAAAAACACAATCAAGTTTGTGAGACATGATTTCCCATGCACAAAGCCATGTTGACTCTCCCTAATCAGTCCTTGCCTTTCCAAATACATGTACATCCTGTCCCTCAGGATCCCCTCCAACAACTTGCCCACCACCGACGTCAGGCTCACTGGTCTATAGTTCCAGCCTCTCAGCAAGAGGCCAAGCAATCACTTCTCTAGCTTCCCACAGAGTTCTAGGGTACACCTGATCAGGTCCTGGGGATTTATCCACGTTTATGCGGTTCAGAACATGCAGCACTTCCTCCTCTGTAATATGGACATTTTGCAAGGTGTCACCATCTATTTCACTACTTTCTATATCTTCCATATCATTTTCTACAGTAAATACAGATGCAAAATACTCATTTAGTATCTCTCCCATTTTCTGCGGCTCCACACAAAAGCCGCCTTGTTGATCTTTGAGGGGCCCTATTCTCTCCCTAGTTATCCTTTTGTCCTTAATGTATTTGTAAAAACCCTTTGGATTCTCCCTAACCCTTTTAATGAAGGCTATCTTATGTCCCCTTCGTGCCGTCCTGATTTCTGTCTTAAAATACTTCTATTGCCTTTATACTCTTCTAAGGATTCACTCAATCTCTGCTGTCTCTACCTGACATATGCTTCCTTCTTCTTCTTAATGAAAATCTCTCTTTCTCTAGTCATCCAGCATTGCCTACACCCACCTACCTTGCCTTTCACTCGAACAGGAATGTATTGTGTCTGAACTCTCATTATCTCATTTCTGAAGGCTTCCCATTTTCCAGCCATCCCTTTATGTGTGAACATCTGTCCCAATCAGGTCTTGAAATTTCTTGCCTAATGCTGTTAAAGTTGGCCTTCCTCCAATTTAGAACTTCAACATTTAGATCTGGTCTATCCTTTTCCATCACTATTTTAAAACTAATAAAATTATGATCATTGGCCTCAAAATGTTCTCTCCACTGACACCTCAGTCACATGCCCTGCCTTATTTCCCAAGAGTAGGTCAAGTCTTGCACCTTCTCTAGTAGGTATATCCACATACTGAATCAGAATTTTTTCTTGCATACACTTAACAAATTACTCTCCATCTAAACCCTGAACACTATGTCAGTCCCAGTCTATGTTTGGAAAGTTAACATCCCCCACCATAACTACCCTATTATTCTTACAGATAACTGAAATCTCCTTACAAATTTGTTTCCCAATTTCCTGCTGACTATTCCTATTTCTCAGTTCCACCCAAATAACTTCCCTGGACGTATTCCCAGGAATATCCTCCCTAAGTATAGCAGTAATGCTATCCCTTACCAAAAACACCACTCCCCTCCTCTCTTGCCACACTTTCTATCCTTCCTATAGCATTTGTATCCTGAAACATTAAGCTGCCAGTCCAGTCCATTCCTGAAGCACATCTCTGTAACTGCTACGATATCCTAGTCCCATGTTCCTAACCATGGCCTGAGTTCACCTGCTTTCCCTGTTGGGCCTCTTGCATTGAAATAAATGCAGTTTAATTCATCAGGCCTACATTGTTCTCTGCTGTGATCCTGCCTGCCCTGATTGTTTGACTCACTCCTTTTCCCAACTAGTTCACTGAGTCCCACATCCCCCACCTTCTGAGTTTAAATCCTCCCAAGCAGCTCCTGCAAATCTCCCTGCCAGTATATTAGTCCCCTTCCAATTCAGGTGCAACCTGTTCTTCTTGCACAGGTCACTCCTACCCCAGAAGAGATTCCAATGATCCAAAAATGAGAACCGTTCCCCCCAGCACCAGCATCGAGAGTGTAGTGCTGGAAAAGCGCAACAGGTCAGACAGCATCTGAGGAGCAGGAAAATTGACGTTTTGGGCATAAGTCCTTCTCCTGCTTCTACGTTTCCAGCACCACACTCTCGACTCTGATCTCCAGCATCTGCAGTCCTCACTTTCTCCCCTGCACCAGCTCCTCAGCCATGCATTCATCTGCTCTATCCTCCTATTCCTACCCTCACTAGCTTGTAGCACCAGCAGTAATCCAGATATTACTTCTCTCAAGGACCTCCATTTTAAATTCCTGCCTAACTTTCTATATTCTCCCTTCAGAATCTCATCCTCTTCCCTTCCTATGTCATTGGTTCCAATGTGCACAATGACCTCCTGCTTGTCCCTCTCCCCCTTGAGAACAATCTGCACCCTCTCTGAGATATCCTTGATCCTGGCACCAGGGAGGCAGTACACCATTCTGACTTTTCGCTGCTGGCTACAGAAACATCTGTCTGTATCTCTGACTAGAAAGGCCCCTATCACAATCAATTGCTTGAAACTCAAAATACCCCTCATTACCATTAGAGCCATTCATAGTACCAGAAACTTGGCTGTTGATGCTACATTCTCCGGAGAGTCCATCACCCCCTACATTTTCTAAAACAGCATATTTGTTTGAGATGGGGATAGCCACAAGAGACTCTTGCACTACCTGCCTACTCCTTCTACCTTTCATGGAGTTAACCCATCCATCTAACTGTATCTGCAGTTTTTTTCCCTTCCTATAACTGCCATCCATCACACCCCCCTAGCTCTGAAAAACACCTCACTCCTCTAACTGCTGCTCCAAACAACCTGATAGAATTCACAACCAAAGACATTTGCTGGAGACATAATCATCAGTAACATGGAATCTCTCCCTAAGCTTCCACATCTGACAGGAAGAGCACATCACTCCACTGGAAGCCATCTTGGCTCCTTCACAATCTTCAGACCCAGAAAATAGTACTGTCTTATTGCTGTAAAAGAAAACACTGCTCCAGTCTAACTTAATACTTATGGTTTGTATTTTTTAAATTTAATCAAGGGACAGGTCTCAATAAAACATATAATCAAGAAAGAACCCCTCTACTCACTACTGTAGATTCACAGCAAGTTAAACGTAAAAACTATGCACATATCTGTTCCCATGCAATAGGCTCTCCCACATAGGTTCCTCCAAGGTCAGCTGTGTATTTCGCAGTTTGTTAATACAATTTTATAAGTTTTTGTCAGCTCCTTCCTCATTCTTCTAACTACCAATGAATATCGCCCAAACTGATCCAAAATCCCTTCATATATCAGATCTGCCATCCCATGAATCAGTATGGTAATTTTTTTTATTTCAAAAATATACTTTATTCATAAAACTATTTGGATCTCTATACAATTGGTCATGCCATTCTTGTGCACACATTGCTTTACTTACAGACATCTAAATTTATTTTTCCTATATACAAGTCTGTACATTTACTATCCAGCTCTTCTGCTGAGGCGTCAGCAGAGCCCAAATGACTGGGTGGGCCCCCTGTTCTTCTTAGGCAGGCAGATGTTACACAGTGGTCTTTCCCCACCGCGCCTTGGCGGCAGCTGCCCCAAGCTTAGCGCGTCCCTCAGCACGTAGTCCTGGACCTTGGAATGTGCCAGTCTGCAACACTCAGTCGGGGTCAACTCCTTCAGCTGGAAGACCAACAGGTTTTGGACCACCCAAAGAGCGTCTTTCACCGAGTTGATGATCCTCTAGGCACAGTTGATGTTCGTCTCGGTGTGCGTCCCAGGGAACAGACCGTAGAGCATGGAGACCCGCTTCACAGCACTGCTCGGGATGAACCTCGACAAACACCACTGCATTCATCTCTAGACTTCCTTTGAGTAGGCACATTCCAGAAGGAGGTGTGTGACAGTCTCGTCCCCCCCGCAGCCGCTTCAAGGGCAGCGTGTGGTGCAGCAGAGTCCAGGCGTCAGTCTGGTAATCTCCTTCCATAGCCAGAACATCTTTCCTCAACTACAGAGACCAAACCTGCTGACAATACACCAGCTGTAATCTCACCAAGACACTGTACAATTGCAGCAAGACACTCCTGCTCCTATACTCAAATCTTCTCACTGTGAAGGTCAACATAGTGTTTACCTCCTTCAGCAGTGCATGCTTACTTTCACTAATTGATGCACAAGAATCCCCAGGTTTTATTCTGTTTGTTCCTATCACCATCCAAATAATAGGCCTTCCTGCTTTTGCTACCAAAGTGGATAACCTCACATTTATCCACATTTGACTTCATCTGCCATGCTTTCATTCTGCCTTTCAACTTGTTCAATGTATGCAAGTATGAAACCATATTGGCAGGCCAACCACAATTACATGCTTTTGGTTTAGCTAGCACTATTGTTGTGATCAGTTTTTACAACTTTTAGCATCATGTGTTCTGAAAAGTAAGAATGCCAAACCTTAAAAACCTTCTAAATAATACAGTAAGAGCCAACATATTATCACTATGCATCCTGAAGGACATGTAGCTCAGCAAGTACTGCTCCATGGCACAATCTGTGAGAAAGCTGCTCTCAGCAATCACTGATTCCTTGCATTGGCAGAATCACAATGCAGTGCCAAAATGCAAGCTCATCTTGCTTTCCTGAAATCATCTACCAGGCAGATACCAATTGTCCAGCATTAAAACTGTTATCAGTATGATTAGATCTCTGTACGGTCACAACTCATGAGATTCAAACCACTGTGGTGGAACAGACCACACAATCCAATCAACAATCACAACAACTGTGCCCAGATCACTTGGAAGATCAGCAGTTTTAAGGGTGATATAGTATTGCATCTCAAAAACAATGCAACTCTGCGTATTAATCCTGCAAAGAAGCACAGTGTGTGCATGGAGGGGAAACTTCAAGCAGAACTGGGGTGAATTCAAAATCATAGAATCTCTACAGTATGGGGCATGCCATTCAGCCCATCGAAATCCACACCAACCCTCCAAAGTACATCTCGTTCAGACCGCATGTCCTTACACTATCCCTGTAACCCTGCATTTACCATGGATTACCCTGCTACCCTGCACATCCATGAACACTATGGGCAATTTAGCCTGGCCAATCCATCTAACCTGCACATCTTTGGATTGTGGGAGGAAACCAGAGCACCAAGAGGAAACCCATGCAGACACAGGGAGAATGTGCTAACTACACCCAGACAGTTGCTCAAGGGTAAAAATGATCCCAAGTCCCTGGCACTGTGAAGCAGCAGTGCTAACCACTGTGTTGCCCTGTTAGCCCCACACAGATTGATACAACTTCATGGCACCATTACAGACAGTAGAAGAATTAAATCTTTCCAAAGCTGAGTTATTTTTCAAACTAGAGGTGAAACATTGCTACTGATTCATCCATTTAGCTGAAGAACCCGAGAAGTTCATGACTTCTAGGGGACCACTTGGATGGTACTGTTTGGATTACCTGCATCTATTCAAATATCATGTGGAAAGGATTATTGAAAATGTACCTATGTTTTAACAGCTGATGATATCATGATAATGGGTCAAAGAAAGACAAAGCGCAACCATAACCTTCACCTAAAGATGGCAGCATTACAATGACATAGATTGGCATTTAGTAGCATGAAGTATCAGATCAACATCAGATGGATATTTTTATAGTTGTGGCCATGTGTGCTTAACCTTTCAAATGTGTCCTGGTCCAAGAAAGACTAAAGATGTTAAACAAATACTGACTCCACAGTATAAATAGGATCTGCAACATTGCTTTAGATTTTTCAACTTCCTCTTACCATGTGTTCCCAACATTGTGAAAAGATACCTCCACTGAGAGATGTGTACACAAAGGGTGTCATCTCTTTTTAATAAGATGAACGGCAACACATCTTTGATTCTCTCACGGAAAGTATATCAATAAAATCTTGCTGCAAAACGTCTACCCCATAAAATTCACAATTCTCAAAGTGGAGGCATCACAAAAAAAGCCTAGGTTTGTGTCTCATGTAAGATGAGAAAGCTGTTGTTTTTTGTCAGAAAGTCCTGTCACCAGTGGAAACTAACTAGTCAATTCTAGAGCACAGCCATCAGCTGTGGAATTCTGCAAAATATGGTTTCATGCTTAATTATTCCTCAAGAAATTTTCCAGTGAAACGGATGATTCAGCACTAAAAGATGATCTGCCATAAACTATTCATGAGTGATCTGTGATACCTGCAGCATCTACCTGTCAATGTACTAGAATATGATGTTGAAGTGAGTTTTAAGCCAGGCACCATGATGATTATGTCTGATGCACTGAGCCAATTACCCAGCCTATAACAGACCAAGATAGTCCTCTTGATCTTCTGGATCTTCAATACCACATTACTATCTTTTTTTTATGTTACAGGATCTTACAAAAGTATTTCTACTTTGACCACAAAGAACCTACTGGATACTGTACCTACACCATGGTAGCTGTTAATTGTCTGCATGATTTATTTTTTCTTTCACCTCTAGCCAATTATCACCTAACCAAGTGTTATGTGACTGCAAGGCTGCTGATATTGGTAAGGATACATTTCATGCCAGCTTTGTGATGATAGGTCCACATCAAGCGAGTAATCCCACTCACCAAATCACGCGTGGGTTGAAGATAGGGTGGGACTACGGGAACAATTTACAAAGGCAATTTAAAGTGTGTATTTTAAAAAAGCCTCTGTTAATTAAGGCAAACTGCACTCAGCAACTCCTCCCAATAAAATCAGTCATTTTCCAACAATGCACAGTGAGTGAATGAATAGTTACAAATTAAATAAATAAGTATAAAAGCACGTTTACTCACTTAGAGCAGCAAAGTCTCCAGGCATAACTAAAAGGGAAATTATCCAATTACCCTCATTCTCATCGGAAATAATGCCACATATAGGGCTGATTTTAAGTGGCTTTAGGTTTTAACCCCCATGTTATTTATAGCCATGCAAGACACTAAACACAGATTGAAATGTACAATTTGTCGCATTAATCTTCCTGGCTGGAGGTCTTACCAACTCCAGAATTATAATCTGGTAAACCTACATGTGGGGAGCAGCACCATTCAAGCAGGTCCTGTGTCATTTGAAAAGCTGCAGAACTGCCAAGTCCATAATACTCTCTTGATTATTGCTAAATCCCCCAACTGCTACAACAATCAGCATCACTGATACATTAAATTAATCAAAATTTAGAGAATAAAAATATTTGTCAGTTTCTTAATCATTACCCATTTTTCGGAAAATGCAAAACCATAAACCTTGCATGCTGTCCTTTTTTCTGTATGTACTTTTTTTTTTCTGAGATGCATTTTACTACACTAAGACTCAAAAGAGTTAATCTGCTATCTTCCACAAACTTCAACTTTCTTGGTTTGCAAAGTGTGTGACGCTACTCACCACGAAAATGATTAAGATTCAGAATAACCATTGTAATTACTGGGCAAGGATGAAAAGGAAGGGAAAAAAATGAGAGGGTCTTGTGGCGACAAAGCATCAAACTGAATGCTATAAAGGGCTGCTTCACTGCAGGATTCTGAGAGAATGAGAATAAATGCAAACCTCTTCCTGGGAAAGATGAGGCGGACTGCTGCTTCTGTAATCTCTGTCTCTAGCAGAGCTTTGTTAAATATTATACTCAGGATAATGATATAGGATCAGAATGATGCGGGCTGCTTAGACTAAACACAAAGCAATGTGTTAACTATTTCAATTTACCGTGAAGGTAATGACTGAGTTTTCGCAGCCTCATGGTTGTGTGGGTGGAGATCGAAGGCTGGGAAAATAGAAGAAAACCACATCAAGACAGCATTCCTGACAAATTCCCACTGCCTGGGAAGTCACCGACAGGATGTTTGGGAAGACAATTGGTTGCACCCACCAAAGATGAAGGCCCAGCACATATCTCTACAGAAATCCATTGCCAATTAGAAAAAAAATCTACTTAAGCATTCTCACTGTTTTTTGCCAGACAATTTTCTATCTCTGCTAGTTTGTTGTCCCCTATACCATAAGCTCCTAGTTTGCACAATAACCTTCTCTTGTCAAAAACCTTCTGCATATCCAAGTACAGTATATCTATAGGCTCCCCTTTATCCACAGCAAAGGAGCCCAACAAATTGGTTAAAAGGGATTTCCCTTTGCAAAACCATATTGATTCATCCTTGAGTTTTCCTAAGTGTTCAGCTATGACTTCCTTAAAAATTGATTCTAACACCTTCCACACAACAGTTATCAAGATATATTTTCCTTTCTTCTCCTTCTGTCCCTCCTTGAATAAAGGAGTTATATTTGCTGCTTTCCAAACTGGTGAACCCTGCGAGAATCTAACAATTTTTAGAAAACTAACACCAATGCATTTACCAACTCTTTTAACATCTCGAAGCTCAAAGAAAAATCCCTCAATTTGTAACTGTTCGTGACGAGGTTTAAAAGATAAAATTTTAATTTTATAAAAATAAGACACTGCAATAACAAGACTAGACAATGCAAATGCACCAAGGATGATCCTGACAACCAGGGAATCCAGATCCAGGGATCACAGTTAAGGATACTGGGTAGGCCATTTAGGACTGAGATGAGGAGGAATTACTTCATTCAGAGTGTCATAAGCCTATGCAATTTTCCACCATAGAGAGTGATTGACACCAAATATTTAATGTTGTTTTTAAAGAAGGAACTAGATATAGTTCTTTAGGTTAAAGGGATCAAAGGGGATGGGGGGAAAGCAAGAAAAAGGATGCTGAGTTGGATAATCAGCCATGATCACGGTGAATAGCAGACTAGTCTGAAGGGCTGAATCCCTACTTCCGCTCTTATTGTCTGCATTTTTAAGTTTACAATTGCTAAATTTGGCAATAATGGATACATATTGATGAATCAGAATCCTCCCGGCCTGCTGTCTGATCAGTACCTAGTGTATTGACTTGAACCCCAAGCTGGATGAATTTCGGATCATTCGGGAGGCTGAGGGGGTAATTGAGAGGAGTTACAGGGAGGTAGTCACACCTCAGGTACAGGAAAAAGGCAAATGGGTCACAGTCAGGGAATGGAAAGGGAACAGACAGAAAGTGCAGGCATCCCCTGTGGCCATTCCCCTCAATAATAAGTATACCATTTTGGATGCTGTCGAGGGGGGAATGACTTACAAGGGGTAAGCCATGGGGTACAGATCTCTGGCAGAGAGTCTGTCCCTGTTGTTCAGAAGGGAAGGGGGAAGAGAAGCAAAGTTTTAGTCATTGGGGACTCCATAGTTAGGGGGACAGATAGGAGATTCTGTGGGAATGAGACAGACTTACGGTTGGTATGTTGCCTCCAAGGTGCCAGGGTCAGTGATGCCACGGATTGTCATTTCAAGATTCTAAAAGGGGGAGGGGGAGCAGCCCCAGCGACATAGGTAGGAAAAGGAAAGGGATGTAAGGCAGACATTCAGGGAGCTAGGGTGGAAGCTTAGAGCTAGACCAAACAGAGTTGTTATATCTGGTTTATTGCCCATGCCACATGCTAGCGAGATGTGGAATAGGGAGAGAGAGAAGTTGAACATATGGCTACCGGGATGGTGCAGGAGGGAGGGATTCAGATATCTGGATAATGGAGCTCATTCTGGGGTAGGCAGGATCTCTACAAACGGCATTGTCTACCCCTGAACCAGAGGGGTACCAATATCCTGGGGCACGGGGAAATTTGTCAATGCTCTTCAGGATGGTTTAAACTAATTTAGCAGGGGAATGGGAAGCTGAGTTGTAGCTCCAGTGTCCAGGAGGTTGAGAGGAGTGAGGTCATAAATAAGGTTTCAATGATGCAAGAATGTACCAGCAGGCAGGAGGAAGTGATCAATATTAACCTGTCAGGCAGAGAGGAAGTGGTCAAGCGAGGGAGCTATGATTTACTAAAGAAATTGAATCTCTTGTCAAGAGGAAGAAGGAGGCTTATGTAAAGATGAGACACGAAGGCTCAGTTAGGACACTTGAGAGTTACAGGTTAGCCAGGAACCACCTAAAGAGAGAGCTAAGAAGAGCCAGGAGGGGGACGTGAGAAGTCTTTGGCAGGTAGGATCAAGGAAAACCCTAAAGCTTTCTATAGGTATGTCAGGAATAAAAGAATGACTGGAGTAATATTAAGGCCAGTCAAGGACAGCATTGGGAAGTTGTGTGTAGAGGACAGGCAGCATCTGAGGAGCAAGAAAATCGATGTTTCAGGCAAAAGCCCTTCATCAGGAAGGGCTATTCTTGATGAAGGACTTTTGCCCAAAATGCTGACTTTCCTGATCCTCAGATGCTGCCTGACCTGCTGTGCTTTTCCAGCACCACTCTAATCTTGACTCTAATCTCCAGCATTTGCAGCACCCACTTTCACCTAGTTGTGTGTGGGAGTCCAAGGAGATAGGAGAGGTGCTAAATGAATTTTTTTTGTCTGTGTTCACACAGGAAAAAGACAATGTTGTCAGGGAGAATACTGAGATACTGGGTATAAGACTAGACAGGATTGAGGTTCATAAGGAGGAGGTGTTAGCAATTCTGGAAAGTGTGAAAACAGTTAAGTCCTCTGGGCTGGATGGGATTTATCTTAGGATTCTCTGGGAAGGTAGGGAGGCAATTGTAGACCCTTTGGATTTGATCTTTATATCGCCGTTGTCTACAGGAATAGTGCCAGAAGACTGGACGATAGCAAATGTTGTTCCCTTGTACAAGGAGGGGAGTCAGGACAATCCTGGTAATTATTAACCAGTGAGCCGTACTTCAGTTGTGGGGAAAGTGTTGGAAAAGATGATAATCATCTAAAAAGGAATAAGTCGATTAGGAATAGTCAGCATGGTTTTGTGAAGGGTAGGTCACGCCTCACACAACCTTATTCAGTTCTTTGAGAAGGTGACAAACAGGTGGATGAGAGTAAAGCATTGATGTGGTGTATATGGATTTCAGTAAGGCATTTGATATGGTTCACCATGGTAGGCTATTGTAGAAAATACGGAGAAAGTGAGGACTGCAGATGCTGGAGATCAGAGCTGAAAAATGTGTTGCTGGAAAAGTGCAGCAGGTCAGGCAGCATCAAAGGATGCTGGAAAAACGCAGCAGGTCAGGCAGCATCAAAGGATGCTTTGATGCTGCCTGACTTGCTGTGCTTTTCCAGCAACACATTTTTCAGCTCAGAAAATACGGAGGCATGGGATCGAGGGTGATTTAGTTGTTTGGATCCGAACTTGGCTAGCTGATAGAAGGCAGAGGGTGGTGGTTGATGGGAAATGTTCATCCTGGAGTTCAGTTACTAGTGTTGTACTGCAAGGATCTGTTTTAGGTCCACTGCTGTTTGTCATTTTTATAAATGACCTGGATGAGAGCGTAGAAGGAGGGTTAGTAAACTTGCGAATGACACTAAGGTCGGTGGAGTTATGGATAGTGCAGAAAGATGTTCCAGGCTATAGAGGGACATAGATAAGCTGCAGAACTGGGTTGAGAGGTGGCAACTGGAGTTTATTGTGGAAATACAGAATACAGAGCTTATGGTAAGATTCTTGATAGTGTAGATGAGCAGAGAGATCTTGGTGTCCATGTACATAGATCCCTGAAAGTTGCCACCCAGATTGATAGGGTTTTTATGAAGGTGTATGGTGTGTTAGCTTTTATTGTTAGAGGGATTGAGTTTTGGAGCCATGAGGTCATGATGCAGCTGTACAAAACTTCGGTGCAGCCGCAATTGGAGGATTGCGTACAGTTCTGGTCATCGCTTTATAGGAAGGATGTGGAAGCATTGGAAAGGGTCCAGAGGAATTTACCAGGATATTGCCTGGTATGGAGAGATGGTCTTATGAGGAAAGGCTGAGGGACTTGAGGCTATTTTCATTAGAGAGAAGGTTGAGTGGTGACTTAATAGAGACATATAAAATAATCAGAGGATTAGATAGGCTGGATATTGAGAGCCTTTTTCCTCAGATGGTGAGGACCAGCACGAGGGTACATAGCTTTAAATTGAGGGGTGACAGATGTCAGAGGTAGTTGCTTTACTCAGAGAGTAGTAAGGCGGTGGAATGCCCTGCCTGCAACCGTAGTAGACTCACCAACTTTAAGGGCATTCAAATGGTCATTTGATAAACATATGGATGATAATGGAATAGTGTAGGTTAGATGGGCTTCAGATTGGTTTCACTGATCAGCTCAACATCGCGGGCTGAAGGGCCTGTACTGCGCTGTAATGTTCTATGTTCTATGAAGGCCATGATAACTCTCCTCAATGTGCCTAACGTGACATAAGAAAGAAAATGTGATGAATTTTCACTCTTTTAGCTGACTGTGCAGTGGCTGCTGTCAAGCTGGGATTGTGTGAGTGGATGCTGAAAGATAATGGGATTAGATTTGGTAGTTTCATGCTTGAATCAGTGATGCACAGGTTGGATGAGATACTGCACAGACTGTGGCTCTCATGGAACCAAACCCATACAATGTGCTTTCATGAGAAACTCGATGACTTTGCATTTCTCAACGCTTGTTGCTACATGATACTGTATAGATCCTAGAGCTTCAAGCTTTTAAACATCAATGCTGAGAATTTGGGGCTGCTCGCATTTTTAACTATTATCACCTGTTTCTGGTGCAGGGAGAATCATTTGAAGAAAGTTAGTCAGTAGCTGAGGGAGCTGCTGGTAGAAAACAATAGTCAGAATACAGGGGAATACAAACCATAACCAGAACACAGAGGGCACAAACCATGGCCAGAACACAGAGGGGGCAAACCATGGCCAGAGCACAGAGGGTACAAACCATAACCAGAACACGGGGGGGTACAAACCATAACCAGAACACGGGGGGGGGGGGGGGGTACAAACCATAACCAGAACACAGAGGGTACAAACCATGGCCACAACACGGGGGATACAACCCATAACCAGAACACAGAGGGTACAAACCATGGCCAGAACACAGGGGGTACAACCATGGCCAGAACACAGAGGGTACAAACCATGGCCAGAACACAGGGGGTACAACCATGGCCAGAACACGGGGGATACAAACCACAACCAGAACACAGAGGGTACAAACCATGGCCAGAACACAGGGGGTACAACCATGGCCAGAACACAGGGGGTACAAACCACAACCAGAACACAGGGGGTACAAACCACAACCAGAACACAGGGGGCAAACCATGGCCAGAACACAGGGGGTACAACCATGGCCAGAACACAGGGGGTATAAACCATGGCCAGAACACAGAGGGTACTAACCATGGCCAGAACACAGAGGGTACAAACCATGGCCAGAACACAGAGGGTACAAACCATAACCAGAACACAGAGGGTACAAACCATGAGTCAGTCCATAAAATTCAGTACTTGAGGATATTACATTTCTCCATTTAGGCCATTGCAGCCTTTTGTGACAGGGTCTGCTACCAGCTAGTGCCATGCTTTTCCAGAGCCTGTCAAAGTCTAATCCTGAAATTGTTCAGGAAGGAATTTAAAGACAAAAAAAGTCCCAAAAGACTGCAGGTGCAGGGAATCAGAAATAAAAGTAGATATTGCTGGAAAATCTCAGCAGATCTGGCAGCATCTGTGGAGAAAAAGCAGAGGTAACATTTGAGTTCAGTGACCCTTCTTCAGAACTGATACTATCTAGCAAAAGGTTGGTGTATATGTTAGGGGAGTGGTGTGGATGGGGGGGCCTGAGGGGAAGGAGTAAATGATAGGTAGAGATGAAGACCAGAGAAAGAGAAAAATAGTCAGATGGGTAATGAAATGGGTAAAGATCAGCCTGGGAGAATAAATAGCTTCTCATGGTAACCATTACTGGCTGACAATGGGTTGATTGTGGTTGCAGCCTGTGTGATGATATGCCTGATGTATAGGGATTGGGGTAAGGAGTGTTCAGGTCTCAGAATTATTGAACGTAATGTCACTCCAGCTGCAGGGTCTCCAAGTGGAAATACATGTAGAAGGTGGTGCTAGGACTACCTGATTGAGACAAAAAGACTGTGGATGAACTTGAGAGCAAGTTAATATGTTGCAATATGTTGAACATTTGGATCTAATGACATCCTGAAAGGAACCAGTAAAGCTTGTTCCCATCAGTTATTGCCAAATTTGACTAGCATTTAACGTGTCAAAAAAAACACTCAGAACCTCCCTACCCATACAACACTGCTGAATGTGAGAGCCAAATTTTAGTCCCCTCAATGTCCAAACCCCTCCTCATTCCTAGAGCTTCCCTCTCCAGATTCCAACCACTCCCCCCTTCTATGTTCAAAATTTTGTAGACTATTCCTCCAAAACCACAACTATCTCAGTGCTCCCACAAACTAAAACGTCAATGTCCCTGCGCACTAGGATCATTCTGCTTGGGACCCTGCAACTAACCTCGCCAGTGTGGGACTGCAGGGCTCCTTCTTTCATAATATACACTCTGAGACTCCAGCCACCTCCAACACTGCACCACTCCCTCACCTAGAGCCCTTTCCAGCACTTCCACATCCACCTGATGTTAATACATGAGGGTAGGTCATGCAGCATCTGTTCAAAGAGATGGCGTTCATGTTCCAGCTCCTGAAACATTAACGTTTTTCCTCACTCTGCTGATGCTCCCCAAGCTGCTATGTCCAGAATATTTTTGTTTTTAATTCAGATTTCCATCATTTCAGCATTTTACCATAATGTACTAAGTCATTACCCCTGTTGATTTGATGTATAATATCCATAATCTTCAATTTATTGCTGGCAACAGAACATAATATTATCTAAACTCAGATAACTGAAGTGTTTTACTACTGAATTTTGCCAAATTGGATGTTAAAAGGTGGTCTAGGATGCCACCTAGTGGACAAACTCTGCACTCACGTATTCGTTGATCCAAGCCTAGGTTGTTCAACTCATCCATTTACGCCATTCCTTTGCTATAATAATATGAAATTATTGCTTTAGGCATAACAGAGAGTACCAATTTGATCCAATTAAGTTATTGATTTTTCCTAATGTTAATTTCTTGCATGCTCTCAATAAACACAGTCTCTCAACCTTATGACTCAATTGTACAGGGTTGCTGTCTGATTTATGCTGTTGAGACAAATTAGCTTTCATTCAGATGAGCAGGTAAAATCAGACTGTTGAATGAAATGAATAAATTGGACAGAACTGTTTTTAAACTGATGTTTTTACCAGTTGCGCGAGCTGGTACATTTGATTTATTTACCAGTTACATCATGAAATTCCCTCAACTGTCCACCATAATTTTGTCAATGCTCTTGAGTTATTATATCTCATAACCATTTATAATTGGGAAAACATCCATGGAAATTGCAACTGCAGTAGGTATATGTCTACCTGTTTACTCCTCGGGGCGGCACGGTGGCACAGTGGTTAGCACTGCTGCCTCACAGCGCCAGAGACCCGGGTTCAATTCCCACCTCAGGCGACTGACTGTGTGGAGTTTGCACATTCTCCCTCTGTCTGCGTGGGTTTCCTCCGGGTGGTCTGGTTTCCTCCCACAGTCGCAAAGATGTGCAGGTCAGGTGAATTGGCCATTCTAAATTGCCCGTAGTGTTAGGTAAGGGGTAAATGTAGAGGTATGGGTGGGTTGCACTTCGGCGGGGCGGTGTGGACTTGTTGGGCCGAAGGGCCTGTTTCCACACTGTAAGTAATCTAATCCTCCACCCTCAGTAGAAGGCTAGGAGAAAGTGAGGACTGCAGATGCTGGAGATCAGAGCTTAAAAATGTGTTGCTGGAAAAGCGCTTCAGGTCAGGCAGCATCAAAGGAGAAGGAGAATCGATGTTTCGGGCATAAGCGCTTTCCCAGCAATACATTTTTAAGCTCTGTATAAGGCCCCAAACACAGCTTTCAGGTGAAACAACACTTGATTAGATTAGATTATTTACAGTGTGGAAACAGGCCCTTCGGCCCAACAAGTCACACTGACCCGCCGAAGAGCAACCCACCCATACCCATTCCCCTACATTTACCCCTTCACCTAACACTATGGGCAATCTCGCATGGCCAATTCACCTAACCTGCACACTTTGGACTGTGGGAGGAAACCAGACCACCCAGAGGAAACCCACGCAGACACAGGGAGAATGTGCAAACTCCACACACAGTCAGTCGCCCGAGGTGGGAATTGAACCCGGGTCTCTGACACTGTGAGGCAGCAGTGCTAACCAACATGCCATCCACTTTGTCTGCACTTCACTCACCTTTACTGTATTCATTGCTCACAATATAGTCTCCTCTACTCTGGGGAAGCGAAGTGTAGATTGGACAACAGCTTCGCAGAATAACTATGATCTGAGACCCTGAGCTTCCAATTGTCTACCACTTTAACACTGCGCCCTGTTCTCTGGCCAACATCTCTGTCTCAGGCTTGCTGCAGTGTTCCAGTGAAGCTCAGCACAAGCTGGAAGAACAGCATCTCATTTCCTACTTTGGAACTCCTCCTTCTGGATTTCAATTCAAGTTCAACAATTTTGAGGCTTGAGCACACACACCAGGTCTTGTCATCATCATTGTCAGCTACTAAGTCTCCATTAGCAGCTATTTATCCTCCCAGACTGATCTTTAACCACTCCTTTGTCTATACAATTGTTTTTTTCTCTCTCCAGGCTCTATCTGCACCTATTGTTTACTCTTCCCCCCACCCCCACACTCTACCTTCTGCATAAAAAACTAACTTTTCAGAGCTACTATCAGATCTGAAGAAGGGTCACTAGACTCGAAACATTAACCCTGATTTCTCTCCACAGATGCTGCCAAACCTGCTGAGTTTTCCCCACAATTTCTGTTTTTGTTTCTGATTTGCAGCATTCGCAGTTCTTTCAGTTTTTTGTTATGGAACTGTAACTGCCTGCAGGTGTTTTAGTAATCAACACGTTAGAAATGGGGTAGCACAGTGGCTCAGTGGTTAGCACTGCTGCCTCGCAGCACCAGGGTCCCAGGTTCAAATCCAGCCTCAGGTGACTGTGTGGAGTTTGCACATTCTCCCTGTGTCTGTGTGGGTTTCATCTGGGTGCTCTGGTTTCCTCTCACAGTCCAAGGATGTGCAGGCCAGGTGAATTGGCCGTGCTAAATTGTTCCTAGTGTTAGGTGCATTAGTCAGAGGGAAATGGGTCTGGGTGGGTTACTCTTCAGAGGGTCGATGTGGACTGGTTGGGCCGAAGGGCCTGTTTTCACACTGTAGGGAATCTAACCTAATTATATGGATATTCAGTTGAGTTTATTGCACATAGCCCATCTGATCTATGCTAGATTTTATGTTCTCCATGAGTTTCCTTTAACCTTCTTCATTTAGATTGATCCTGATGGCCTTTTATTCTTCTCTCTGTCATGAACTTACTTAGCTTCCACTTAAATGCACCTGTACTATTCACCTCAACTACTTTACAAGATCGAATATTCCACTTTCAAACCATTCAGCAAACGTGTGTTTTTTTTCTGAGTTCCTTGATATACTTGTTTACAACTATCTTATATTTATAATCCATAGATGTGGATTACCTTGTTAGTGAAAACATCTACTCTGATCTCTCAACTCCAACAGAATCTTAAAGATCTCTCTTCAGTGCCTTCAGTTTTCTGTTTTCTAGAAAAATAAATCCCAATCTATTGAGTATTGCTTGATAATTATTGTTGATATGCCTTTGCTTTACTGTTTTGTCTTTGTTAGAAATAAAATATAGACAGAATATATATGAATTGTACTTTCAAAGCATCTGTCTTCAATGATACTAGTAATGTTATTGAAGGATCACTTTCAAGAACAGGGATATTACAGTCTGCTTTAAAGGTAGGTTCATATAAATAAAGAAGGTGGAGAAGTGTGGAGTTTAAAGAAGCTGAAACAAGAAAGTGTTTGTAATGCACTGTTTAGATTTTTATCTCAGCAGGATTAGAGTATCACAGTCTGTTGCCCACAAAGCTGCAGCTTGAGGAATGAACTAACAGTTTGGCTTAGAAAGCCGAAGAGCCTTCGATCTCTGTTCAACAATCAACTTGAGCCCTTGGGTAGTAACAAAACTTCAGCTGCATTCTCCAGGGGAAAAATACTACAGAAGAACATGATGTGAAGAAATCGCACAATTCTCTTTACTTTGACAGAAAAGAATTCTCTCACTTTCCAGACTTGATGGTATGAACTGGGTGCCCATTCCACAGTGAATTTAGGGAATTGTATTAATATATGGTTAGTTAGGTTGTTTGAGATTAATGTTTCATTAATAATATAGTGAATTATTAAATCTTTTACTGTCTCTAGATTTGTGAATATCTTTAATGAACAAAGGATTTTTCCATCAGCTTGGCTGGCCAGTCAAGAGCTATGATTAGCATAAACATTGAATCAGGGAACTGCCCAGCACTAGTGGGATAAGACGCACATGTCAGTAAGAATATTAAGTTCTTCCGCTCAGATATGTAGCATATACCTCAGTATTTGATCAGGCACGGTGACGAACATCACCTTTGTAAGAGATTTGTTTGATTAAACTCAAATAGGACAGTGAAAAGTAGCAACATAAGTGACACAAAATTGGCATGGAGTTGCAGGAGTGAGATCCACAGTGCCACTTAGTTAGCAGCTAAGACATTTACTGGGATTATCAATGAATTTGAGAGTAATCCCTCCCTACTCTACTCAGTGCAATTACATCAGATCCTTTGCGTGACAGAAAGCGAAACAAAAATATATTTGGGAGGTTGAAGGTTTGTATTAGCCTTTTTATGCCAAATAAATAGTTTGCAGTTAAATAATGATTAACTGTTAGATGCAGACAGAGTAGGTTCATGTTGAGGGAGAAAAATTAATTTTAAGACCAAAACAAACATCAGTGATCAATTTTGCTGTTGGAAAATGGGATTGCAGTAAAAGGAGATCAGCTGTTCTTTTATGTTTCATGTGCTGTTTCTTTAAGTATGCCTCCTCTCTGCAGTTTCATGCTACAGTATATCTCACCAAATTGAGGGCAGCTGAAATCTCTGTGATCTCTTTCATCACCATTAGGAGCAACGTAAATATGTTGCTTACTTTCTTTTCCAAATATCAATGCTGTCTTATATTAATTAATTATTTTATCTGGCATGTGTTGTGGTTGTGCCCAGTGAAACCATCTGGGATTCACTGCCACTAGTCCTTCTTACTGGTATTAGTCTAAGTTATTAGTCTAAGTTATTAATGACCAATTAGACTATATCTGATGAAAGCAACGTCTTTCAGCGTTGGAGATCTGAAATAAAAATGGAAAGTACGGGAGAAACTGAGTAGGTCTGGCAGCATCTGTAGAGAGAGAAAAACAGAGCTAACATGCTGAGTCTGAATTTCCGAAGGAAAGTCATAACAAACTCAAAATGTTAAGCCTGTTTCCAGTTCCACAGATGCTGCCAGACTTGTTAGGTTCCTCCACCACTTTCTATATTTATTATGATAGTCTGTTGCCAGAACTCAGGTGAGGATTAAGTGTAAATACACAGTACTGTGTTTTTTAATCTACATTGAATTTAGCTCGAGAACAACAACTGGTACCCATCATGCAGGTTAGCTCTTCCAAGGAATGGTCCTTTACCCTAATCTGAGGAACATATCTTGTGATGTCAGTTAGACCTTTCAGGTACTAACTACCATATACAGTACAACATTAAGTACATCTGTATAGTACCTCCACTGTATATTGATTTCCTCTGGAGATTAGTGTTTAGGTTTGAAGTTTACCGTTCAATACATCTTATCAAATTATGAATTTATAAATGTTGCATGTTTACAAATGACCAATTTGAAAAACTGCATATGTAATCATGTCTTGGAATTATTACATATAATTTGGCATGTTTCAGTAAATCAACTATAAAGAAAGAATCAGTAATTAAAGTCAAATGAGAGTAAATAAGGCTTGAACATGTCAGTATGTTATTTTTCATTTGCTCATGGGTTTTGGATGTTATTGGCCAGACCAGTAGTTATTACCGTAACCAGTATCTATCATTGCAATGAAGAAGGTAACGGTGAACTGCCTTCTTGAACTGCCATTGTTATTGGGATATAGGGACACAGAGTGTAGTTCGGAGAGAGTTCCAGGATTTTAATCCAGTTCCAGTGAAGCCGTGGTGATAGATTTCCAAGTCAGAACATTCAAGTGGTGAGGTTCCTGCAAATCTGTCACCTTTGTCGTCTACATGGGAAAGTCAGCAGGTTTGAAAGGTACTACTGGAGGAGCCTTGGTGACTTAATGGCATACATCTTGTAGATGATACACACTTCTGCCACTGTGTACTGAGGTGAAGAGAATGAGGGTTAAAGATGATAGGTCAAGCAGGCTGCTTTGTTCCAGATGGTGTTAAGCTTCTTGAGTGACGGTCAAGTTAGACACATCCAGGCAAATGCAGAATATTCCATGTGCGATGTAGATGGCAGATAGACATTAGGAAGTCAGGAAATCTTATTCACATAGAATTTGTAATCTTTGAGCTGCTCTTGTAGCTCCATTCTGGCTGGGTATTTATATGTCTATTGTAGTTCAGTTTCTAGTCAATGGTAACTCCCATGATGCTGATAGCAGGAGATTTAGCGATGATAATGGGTTACTCTTCGGAGGGTCGGTGTGGACTTGTTGGGGCATAGGGCTTGTTTCCACATTGTAGAGAGTCTAATCTAATACAATTGAATATCAAGATGATGATTAGATTCCCTCCTGTGGGAGATGATCATTGCCTGGTGCATGTGGCATGTTTGTACTTACCATTTATTAACTCAAGCCTAGTTGCTGTCCTGATCTTGCTGCTTATGAACACAGACTGCTTCAATATCTGAGGAGTTCACGAATGGTGCTGAGCATTGAATAGTCATCAGTGCACATTCCACTTCTGACTTTATGATGAGATAAGGTTACTTACGAGGCTGCTGAAAATGGTTGGAACCAGGACACGACTCTGAGGAACTCACAGTGGTAGAGTCCCTGCCTCTGGGTGAGAATACCTAGGTACAAGTCCCATCTGTACAAGGAAAATCGCATAACATATCCAAACAGGTTGGTTCAAAATACTTACCCCAAGGAACCCCTACATTGGTGTCCTGAGACTGAAATGATTTGACTTCTGACAACCCCAAATATCTTCCCTTGTGCGAGGTATGACTCCAACCAGATTAGGTTATCTAGGGATGATAATTCAATTGGTATGACTCCAACATGGTTCATGATGCGTGATTACCTTGTGCTTGATTAAGGAGGTAAAAACAATGACTGCAGATGCTGGAAAGCAAATACTGGATTAGTGGTGCTGGAAGAGCACAGCAGTTCAGGCAGCACCCAACGAGCAGCGAAATCGACATTTCGGGCAAAAGCCCTTCATCAGGAATAAAGGCAGTGAGCCTGAAGCATGGAGAGATAAGCTAGAGGAGGGTGGGGGTGGGGAGAGAGTAGCATAGGGTACAATGGGTGAGTGGGGGAGGAGATGAAGGTGATAGGTCAAGGAGGAGAGGGTGGAGTGGATAGGTGGAAAAGGAGATAGGCAGGTCGGACAAGTCCGGACAAGTCAAGGAGACAGTGCTGAGCTGGAAGTTTGAAACTAGGATGAGGTGGGGGAAGGGGAAATGAGGAAGCTGTTGAAGTCCACATTGATGCCCTGGGGTTGAAGTGTTCCGAGGCAGAAGATGAGGCATTCTTCCTCCAGGCGTCTGGTGGTGAGGGAGCGGCGGTGAAGGAGGCCCAGGACCTCCATGTCTACCTGGAGGCGGACTCCCACGGCTACCTGGATTACACCTCTTCCCACCCTATCTCTTGCAAAAATCCCAATTTCTCCGCCTCCGCCATATCTGCTCCCAGAAGGACCAGTTCCACCATAGAACACACCAGATGGCCTCCTTCTTCAGAGACCACAATTTCCCTTCCCACGTGGTTAAAGATGCCCTCCAACGCATCTCGTCCACATCCCGCACCTCCGCCCTCAGACCCCACCCCTCCAACCGTAACAAGGACAGAACGCCCCTGGTGCTCACCTTCCACCCTACAAACCTTCGCATAAACCAAATCATCCGCCGACATTTTCGCCACCTCCAAAAAGACCCCACCACCAGGGATATATTTCCCTCCCCACCCCTTTCCGCCTTCCGTAAAGACCGTTCCCTCCGTGACTACCTGGTCAGGTCCACACCCCTCTACAACCCACCCTCCAATCCTGGCACTTTCCCCTGTCACCGCAGGAACTGTAAAACCTGCGCCCACACCTCCTCCCTCATCTCTACCCAAGGCCCTAAAGGAGCCTTCCACATCCATCAAAGTTTTACCTGCACATCCACTAATATCATTTATTGTATCCATTGCTCCTGATGCGGTCTCCTCTACATTGGGGAGACTGGGCGCCTCCTAGCAGAGCGCTTTAGTGAACATCTCCGGCACACCCACACCAATCAACCAAACCGCCCCATGGCCCAACATTTCAACTCTCCCTCCCACTCTGCCAAGGACATGGAGGTCCTGGGCCTCCTTCACCGCCGCTCCCTCACCACCAGATGCCTGGAGGAAGAACGCCTCATCTTCCACCTCGGAACACTTCAACCCCAGGGCATCAATGTGGACTTCAACAGCTTCCTCATTTCCCCTTCCCCCACCTCATCCTAGTTTCAAACTTCCAGCTCAGCACTGTCTCCTTGACTTGTCCGGACTTGTCTGACCTGCCTATCTCCTTTTCCACCTATCCACTCCACCCTCTCCTCCTTGACCTATCACCTTCATCTCCTCCCCCACTCACCCATTGTACTCTATGCTACTTTCTCCCCACCCCCACCCTCCTCTAGCTTATCTCTCCATGCTTCAGGCTCACTGCCTTTATTCCTGATGAAGGGCTTTTGCCCGAAACGTCGATTTCATTGTCCATTGGATGCTGCCTGAACCGCTGTGCTCTTCCAGCACCACTAATCCAGTTGTGCTTGATTAAGTTGAGGTAGCCAACTTGTGAATTTTGTGCTGCCCCAGTTCACTCAACAGGTGTGGCATGTAGCTGAGTACAAAATGTGCTGCTGAGTGGTTACACAGTATGGTTATTTTCTTTACTTTTTTGTAGGATGTCAGCTATTGGCAAGGCCATCATTTATTGTTCACCCCTAATTGCCCTTGAATCACGAGTGTCTATATCATTTAAGAGGGCAGTTTGGTAAAGTTATCAGGGAATTTTCTTTGTACTTTTGTTTTTGAATGTTCATCAAAAACTGCAGCAATGATCCCTTGGAGACAGACAGATAGTTGGGAAATTTTGAGACAAATATGGAAGAGATTTTCTAGGAACTGCAGTATGATTAACTATTCAAGGATATCTGATCTGAAGCAAAAAGGATCCAGGTGCTCCCTTCCTTTCTTTTCATTTTTGCACTCAACTTACTGAGCCCCTCTTTCTCTTCCGCCTCTGAAGGTACACACTGTGGAGATTGTGGCATGGTCGTGCATGAAAGTGAGAGAGTAAGGTAATGAAAGATGCAATATCCATGTCTCCACAAACTTGGAGAAATGCTGCAGGAGTATTGGCCTGACCGCACTGGAAGTTGTCCAGGCAACCAAATGATTGTTTTCTAATATGTTTGTGTTGTTCCATGAAGAGGCTAATGGCAGCATGACTTTCATTGTAGGCACGTTGTCCACTTGTGGTCACTGCGAAACCAGATGTACAATGTGTACTCTTGTCACTAAGCAGCCAGAGACTGGTTCACCATCGCTCACCATCAAGTATACTGAGCATAGCTGTCTGTTGAAGATGAAAGTATTTTAACCTGTTGCCAGCACAGCAAACATTTATCAGCATAATGTTCTGCGCATAATGTCACAATAATTGGCATTTTTTTTTGATAATGCGGTTTCTATTTTTTCTTTTCCTGTCTGGATTTTTTTGTTTTAACACTGACCGACTGTGGATAATATTTTAAAAAAAGACAGACCCTACCAGCATGCCCACAGCTGTAAATGAGCAATATTTGTATTCCTGAAAGTGGGAGCGATAACAGGGAATCAAACCCCTAGGGAACATGAAAGGCCAAATCTCCTACTGAATTAAACCACTTTTTCAAATGTTTCTGAGATCAGATATCAAACTACCATTACCTTTTTTTTTGAAGTAAAAGCTGCTGCAGACATGAACAAATAGACTATCTGTGAGATATATACATTAGCAGAGTATTTCAAGGGTTTTGCCAAGGCGGAAGATGAGACGAAGATACTGGTGTGTATGCTCTCTCTCTCTCTCTATCTGGAATGATGTGCTCAGTTCTTCAAATGTGATCAGAATTGACAGAAAACTAAGATCTTTTAAAACATAGAAATCTGCCTGACGTGACTACATCCAGGAAAACACCTGAATTATACGGTAATAACATGAATTCACTGCACTGAGACCAATCAAGGAATAGCTAACTGTATATTCCATTGTTTCAACTTCCATGAACTGTAAAATCCTTATATGTCTGGTCTCTAACTCTTCTGACTGTCCTTTCATACACGTGGGCAAAGACAGAGTGTGTGTGACTGTATGAATGAGATTGTGTTTCCTAGTGCTTCTCAGTTCAAGGAAAAAAACATTTCAATATATTTATCTTGTTCTTTGTTTAACCGAAGTAAACTAGTCACCGTAAATATTTGTAGCCTTAAAACACTTATAAGATATACCGCACTATCAAGAAATTTGCTAACATGGCGCAGCCATGCACTTCCTAGTACGAACAAAGTCTATGAAATTCTTCTTGTATACAGAGCCTCTGATATTTCTCTGACGCAGCAATACATGGTGAACTGTAATGTTGCCATTGTCACCTGTACCCTACCTGGAAGGGTCCACTGGCCCTGTTGTGTGGTTGTGTGGGTGGCACAGTGGTGGGCGGCACGGTGGCACAGTGGTTAGCACTGCTGCCTCACAGCACCTGAGACCCAGGTTCAATTCCCGCCTCAGGCGACTGACTGTGTGGAGTTTGCACATTCTCCCTGTGTCTGCGTGGGTTTCCTCCGGGGACTCCGGTTTCCTCCCACAGTCCAAAGATGTGCAGGTCAGGTGAATTGGCCATGCTAAATTGCCCATAGTGTTAGGTAAGGGGTAAATGTAGGGGTATGAGTGGGTTGCGCTTCGGCGGGTCGGTGTGGACTTGTTGGGCTGAAGGGCCTGCTTCCACACTGTAATGTAATCTAATCTGTTTCAAGGATGTGGCATGGTTCTGTGACTGTATACTTGGTGAGAAACAGCTGCCTCAGACACTGCTGCTGACTAAGCTGTGGGTTGGGATACCCTCAATTTCCCAGGTCAGTACAGTCTCCTGCTCAGAACCCATCCAGTCTTCATCCTTCTGTGCGTTACTCCATATCCCTGTCATGCTGCACTCCAAGAGAAAGTGAAATTCTGAGCCCTCTTAGTGGAAGTAGGCCTTCAAAATCCTCTAGTATCGTTGTCAAAACCCAACATTCTGAATTACTTGACTGAAACAGAACAGCAGCAAATGAAAATCAAAAGCACCTCACCGAGTAGTTCCATGGTGATTCCTTTAAATAGCATGATTTAAGGTGGGAGGGGGAGATGGTGTATTACATATACAACATACATCACAGGTTTTTAGTTGGGATTATTAAAAAGAGGCCATCAGCCAAGCCTGTGGGGTTGATAATGTCAGGTCAGATACCAAATCAGTGTTAGACACTATTGATATCATTGTCGAGTGTGTTGCTGGAAAAGCACAGCAGGTCAGGCAGCATCCAACGAGCAGGAAGATCAACGTTTTGGGCAAAAGCCCTTCATCACAACTTATCCACTCTGCTTGTGGTCAACAGACCCTTACTAATGTTCTATTTTCAAGGTTCCTAACGGTGGTACGGAGTTTAAATGTGTGGTCCTAATGTTAAAAGTGTGAGCATGGTTGTTAAACGTAAGTTCACTCGAATTTGCTTTCATGCAAATGTTTGACGTTGTGTTTTTATTCAATTAAAGAAACAGGGTATGGATTTATTTTGACTGTTATTTACATTACACTACAGTTATAAAAGGTAAAGCTGCTTTGAAGAATTGCAAAATCATGGATTTAACCTTTTCAAAGTATTCACATTATTAATTGGCTGAACAGCTCATGTGGAGCTGTTATTGTGTTGGCTGTTTCCTCCTCAAACCCAAAAGGTTTTTCACAGATAGAAAGTCATTAATTCCTTCTATTTGCTTTATTGATTTTTTTTCTTAAAACATTAGCTTGAAGCAATACCATCATGCCTCTTATTGCAATAGCTCTGGTAGAATAGGTTCCTCAAGGCAGGGAGAGCAAGGTGATTGATAGGGATAGTGAAGCATGATGTGTGCATTAGGGCAGGAATTAAATATACACCGTGTTAGAATTGGAAGAGAAATAAATTTCACAACCCATAGCACCAGTGAGTATCAGACTTGTTTAACACTAAAGTAGTCAGTGAGACTGAGACCTTAAATCACCTCAAATTTTGATGTCAATTAAAATTGTTTTTTTTAAATGGAATTTTTTTCCACATTTGGAAGTATGACCACTAAAGGAAATGTATCTCCAAGAATTGATATTTTAAAAATTTGATATTAGAATGCTGCCTCACCTGCTGTGCTTTTCCAGTGCTACACTTTTTGACTCTGATTTCCAACATCTGCAATCCTCATTTTCTGTAAGAATTGTTATGTTAAACAAACTGCTACCATGAATCCTTTCAGAGGTGCTAAAATATCTTTTTCTTTTCAGGTCATAAATTTGTATGCTTTCTAATAAATTCCAAACTGTATGGAGTGCTATGAACAGTTCTGAACAAGAGTAAGACAGAGTTGGTGTAAGTTGTGGTCAGAAGCAGGTTTCCTTCTCAGTGATACTGATAACAACATAGAAGGATCAATTTGAGGAACAAAAATGGTGTAATATTAAGATACAGGAATAAATAAACACAATGGAGAAATATTGAGTTTTAAAAAGGATTAAATTGTTTTAAAGCTTATATGTTTCAAGGTCTTTCATCCAAGCAGAGTAAAAATATCAAAGGTTTCTTACAACAAAGGTATAGCCTGAGGAAAAACAAATAACAGGAATTAGCGATATGGCATGAAAAGGCACGGACCTGTCATCTTTACAGCAATGACTTCAAACACTGGGTGGTCAAACAATCTCATCTAGGTTGTATTCAGCATGAAAAGAATTATAAAATAAAACATTATTACGTATGTCCTATTCTCCCCGTTCCTTCATCTACATCGTATCTGTTCAAATGATGCCACCTTCCAAAACAGCGCTGCTAAATAGCTTCCTTCTTCCATAATCATGGCTTCCCATCCACTGTGGTCAGCATGGATGGGTTGGACCGAAGGAGTCATAGAGTCATAGAGATGTACGGCATAAAAACAGACCCTTCGGTCCAACCCATTGCAAGCGGGCATCAGAGCCACCCTGCATTTGCCACGGGACTATGCCTACATCGGTAAAACTATAGGAATTCATTTTGTGTTTTAAACGGCAGCCACAGCTTAAACCCACAGAACTCAGCAGCAGCTGCTGGGAGATGGGAGCCAGAGGACAGATCAAATCCACACTAGGCCAGACACTAACCATGACTCATAGACCGAAACTCCGGAGCTAATTAATATGGAGACCCATCTCCTAATCATATCAAGAAACTGACTGAAACACACCCATATTCATCAATACAGAACCATCCTGACACAAAGGACAGGCATCCAGCAGGAACAAACACACCAGCACCCCAAGGGAACAAAGGGGGGTGCTAACCTCCAGCTCTCAGAGAGAGAGAGACAAGCAGATAGTACCCGGACCCGTTTACATAATCCAATTAGCACCCTATTGTGTGTACACTGCAACTCTCTTGGGACGGCAGCAAACCCACCATTTGCAGCTACTCCAGCGATGATGGGGAACTATCATCCCATTCATACTCAAAATCCTCACATCCTGACAAAGAAAGGTATATAATGTCTAGCAGCGCGAGGGAACAGCAGAACAGCCGAGATTCGGACCTCGGTTGGTCTCCGCCGGTGTTACTGTATCAATAAACGTTACTGATTGTTGAACCGCACTCTGGGCTCCCTGATATCATTTCATCCGCGCTAACACCGTCCATGCCGACCAGATATTCGAACCCAATCTAGTCCCACCTGCCAGCATCTGGCCCATATCCCTCCAAACCCTTCCTATTCATATACCCACCCAAATGCCTCTTAAATGTTGCAATTGTACCAGCCTCCACCATATCCTCTGGCAGCTCATTCCATACACGTACCACCCTCTGTGTTGAAAGGTTGCCCCTTAGGTCCCTTTTATATCTTTCCCCTCTCACCCTAAACCTATACCCTTTAGTTCTGGACTCCCCGACCCAAGGGAAAATACTTTGTCTATTTGCTCTATCTATGCCCCTGATAATTTTGTAAACCTCTATAAGGTCACCCCTCAGCCTCCGACACTCCAGGGAAAACAGCTCCAGCCTGTTCAGCCTCTGCCTATAGCTCAAATCCTCCAAGCCTGGCAACATTCTTGTAAATCTTTTCTGAACCCTTTCAAGTTTCACAACATCTTTTCGATAGGAAGGAGACCAGAATTGTACACAATATTCCAACAGTGGCCTAACCAATGTCTTGTACAGCTGCAACATGACCTCCCAATTCCTGTACTCAATACTCTGACCAATAAAAGAAAGCATACCAAATGCCTTCTTCACTATCCTATCTACCTGCGACTCCACTTTCAAGGAACTATGAACCTGCACTCCAAGGTCACTTTGTTCAGCATCACTCCCTAGGACCTTACCATTAAGTGTATAAGTCCTGCTAAGGCTTGCTTTCCCAAAATGCAGCACCTCGATTTATCTGAATTAAATGCCATCTGCCACTTCTCAGCCCATTGGCCCATCTGGTCCAGATCCTGTTGTAATCTGAGGTAACCCTCTTCGTTGTCCACTACACCACCAAGTTTGGTGTCATCTGCAAACTTAGTAACTGTACATCTTATGCTAGTATCCAAATCATTTATGTAAATGACAAAAAGTAGAGGGCCCAGCACCAATCCTTGTGGCACTCCACTGGTCACAAGCCTCCAGTCTGAAAAACAACCCTCCATCACCACCCTCTGTCTTCTGCCTTTGAGTCAGTTCTTGAGCCCAAGATATTGATTCTCCTGCTCCTCGGATGCTAACTGACCTACTGTGCTTTTCAAACACCACACTTTTTGACTCAAACCTTCCATACCTGGCAACTTCCTGGCAAATCTTTTCTGAATCATCTCAAGCTTAACAATATCCTTCCTATAACTGGGAGTCCAGAACTGGACACAGTGTTCCAAAAGAGGACTCATCAATGTCCTGTACAACCTCAACATGACTTCCCAACTCCTATACTCAAAGGACTGTGCAATAAAGGCAAGCATGCCAAATGCCTTTTTTAACCAAACGAGTTTTCACATCTGTATGTGATGTAAACTTCAAAGAATTATGCACCTAAACCTCAAGGTCCTTCTCTTCTACAACACTACCCAAGGCCCTACCATTAATTGCATAAGCCCTATCTTTGTTTGTTGTACCAAAATGCAATACCTCACATTTATCCAGATTGAACTCCATCTGCCATTTTTCAGCCCATTGACCCATTTGATCAGGATTTCCTTGTATTCTTAGAAAACCTTCTTCACTGTCTACTATGCCACTAATGTTGGTGTCATCTGCAAACTTACTAACCATGCCTTCTATATTGTCATTCAAACATGTATGTAAATGACAAATAAAAGAGGACCCGGAAGAGATTCCGCAGGTGACAGGCTTCCAGTCTAGTCCATCATCCCTCTCTAGGAGAAAGTGAGGACTGCAGATGCTGGAGATCAGAGCTGAAAATGTGTTGCTGCAAAAGCGCAGCAGGTCAGGCAGCATCCAAGGAGCAGGAGAATCGACGTTTCGGGCATCAGCCCTTCTTCAGGAACATTGATTCTCCTGCTCCTTGGATGCTGCCTGACCTGCTGTGCTTTTCCAGCAACACATTTTCAGCATCATCCCTCTCTGTCTCCTGCCATTAAGCCAATTATGTATCCAACTGGCAAGCTCATCCTGAATCCCATATGACTTTACTAATTAGTCTACCATGTGGAACCTTGTCAAAGGCTTTACTAAAATCCAAATAAACAACATCCACTGCTCATTCTTCATCATTCTTTGTTCACAGGTCTTGACAAGTTGACAGGTTCAAGGGGTTTATCCACCTTTTATGCACAATCTTCTCTACACTTAACAATCTAAAAGGGTAACCAAACCCGATCCTCAAAGGATATCGGCCTCGACACAAAGGCTATCTGAAATGCACTGAAAACAGGCCTGCTCTTACCTGATCTAATCCCCATGCTCTGTGTTCCATACTTCAGGGACTCCAAAGACACACAACATCAGATATGTTAATAACTGTGAAGGATAAGTACAGCATAACCAAATACCACCTGTCTCAGAGTGTCTCTTAACCACTCTGAAATTTCTCTCACTATGTCCAAAAGACTGCCAAAACACCAAGTCATGAGTGAACATCACCTGCAAGCTTGCTGCCAGAAGTTGAGGTGAAAAAACTATTGTCTTTCATACTTCTTCATAGCCCTGGTCTTCTGAACTGCCAATTGCCATGCACTCATCTGAGCTTTAAGTTGTCAAATTAGTGTTTGAGTTTTGGGTGCAGAAAGTGTGGCTGCAAATGGTGAGAAATTATCAAGAATGCTTACGCAGTCAGAGTAGAAGCGTGGACATTTCAGAGTTACAGGAGTAAACTTTGAGAGAGTGGTGCAAAATCATCCTTCACCTAATTAAGAAATTCTTTTTCCAGTCCATCTTTGTCCTCATCAATAATTACCTTAAATATTAATTAATGATAGTCACAGGGCATTGGTGAGGACACTTTTAGAATACTGTGTTCAAATCTGGTCTCCCTACTTTAGGAATGATGTCACGGTTCAGAAAAGATTTACAAGGATGTTGCTAGAGTTGAAAGGTTTTGGTCTACAAGGAGAGGCGGAAAGGCTGGGGCTATTTTCCCTGGAGCATCAGAGTCTTATGGAGGTTTATAAAAATATGAGGGGTGTGGACAGGGTGAATAGCCAAGTTTTTTACCCAGATAGGGGAGTTCAAAACTAGATGGCATATGCTTAAGGTGAGAGGAGGCCCAGGATGAACACTTCGCCAACAGAGTGGGAGGTGGAGTTCAAATGGCTAGCAACTGGAAGGTGGTGTCGATTGGAGCATACAGAGCACAAATGCTCAGCAAACCGGTCCCAGAGTCTGCGCTTGGTCTCTCCGATGTAGAGGAGACTACATTGGGAGCAATGGATGCAGTTGGAGGAGGTGCAGGTGAATCTCTGCCAGACTTGGAATGATTGTTTGAGGCCTTGGATGGAGGTGAGAGAGGAGTGGTGGTGCATGTGATGCTCTTCCTGAGGCTGCAGGGCAAGGTGCCAGGTTGAGGAGGTGTGTGTGGGGAGTGTGGAGCTGACGAGGGAGTCACAAAGTGAATAATCCCTGCGTGCAGTTTACGTGTTTTTTTAATACATCTGACGACTCCAGATCTATCAAGTAAGTTTATGCATCAGTTCTGCTGAACTATGACTCCACAGCCACACCTCCAAGCGAGCTCACGCTTCACCCAATCACAGGGAGGGAGGCCCAATCTGACCCCGCCCATCGCCGTTCCCACATTTCAATTGGTTCAGATACCTGTCGGTCAGCTGCCGCCCATGGAATTGCTAATGCCCGGATGGGGCTGAGCCCTGTTCCCTGATTGGATGAGGTGACCGAGCGTCATCAGGAATCACGTGGTGTGTGGTCCGGGAGTCTCCGCAGGTTCAGCACCGCCGGCCGAGGGCGGAATGGAGAAGGTGTTCTGTGAAGAACATGGTATGTTACAATACTCCTCGAGCTGTTCAGGGAACTGCCTCAGTTTGTGTAAGCTGAGCTCTCCAGTGAAATTGGAATAAATCCCACCTTTGGTTTGAAACGTTTTAACTTTGGGATAGCAGACGTTTTAATTGGTCGTCGCAGTAGCCAATCGGCGAGAGCCCTGCGCTTTAAACCGGTCGTGGGGGCGGAGCTCTGAGGGGAAGCCTATGTATCTTGGACCAATCAGTGTTGAAGGATGTGTACTTCCGGTTATTTCCCCATTGTGAGAAGTGATGCTGGGACCATTGTCACTCTCTAGCAGATGTGCTACTGTGGGGAAACCTCATTAATTCACTGTCTCCACCCTAAGGTGAAATGTTGAAGGCATTTTTTTCCCCTCTTCCACCCTTGCTTTTGGATAGACAAAGTTAATAATCATACAGCACCAGGTTATAGTCCAACAGGTTTGTTGCGCTGTCAATTGCATGACATTATGAACGTGTGCTATAAATTCCTTGTCTTATGATCTTGCCCCACTCGCTACCTGATGAAGGAGCAGTGCTCTGAAAGTTAATACTTCCCAATAAACCTGCTGAACTATAACCTGATGTGTTATTTTTAACTTAGATCATCAGAGTTGAATACCAGCACCACCTCATCACTTGGAAACACAGGCAGTGCTCCCAGAGTTATAGTACAGTACAACACAGAAGGGGTTTATTCAACCCATGTGCTAGCTGTTTGCAAGAGATTCTTGGTTGACCTAACTATCTTGTCCTCTATCCCCAAACCCTGCAACAGTTAAGCTATGTCTGGTTAGATGGTGCATGCCAGCTCCCTCAGCTTTCTGCACAAAATTTTTCTCCTGTGCTTGTGTTGATTATTTCATTATGTGGAGGTGCTGGTGTTGGACTGGGGTGGACAGAGTTAAAAATTGCACAACGCCAGGTTATAGTCCAACAGATTTATGTGGAAGCTCAGCTCCTCCATGAGGTAGCTTGTACTTTCACAAACCTGTTGGACTATAACATGGTATTGTGTGGTTATTTCAAAGTTCACATAAGGTAATCAACTGTACTGTTAGGTTGCCCTTGTCCTTTTGATTCACTCCATTGGCTTCTGTACTTGATGGATCATCCTCTGTTTTGACACTATTGCTAAACACATCTTCCTTGAAATTTTAGTGACCTGTAGGGACTTGTCTCTGCAACTTCCTGGTCAATTTTTTAGTCAGTACCTTCCCCTACTATGGCATGTTAATCTGCAAATTTAGGAGATATAGTACCTCTCTCACTTTATCATCATTGATGCTCCTAAATGCTCTTTCCAAATGGAATAGAGATTCATTTCTCCTTACAGTTTGATATAATGTTCTTCGCATATTTCTATGACCTCAAACAAAACACTGCTCGTGATCCAATGCTTAGGAAAATCAACCCTCAGAGTATTTACATTCTGGTGAATCAGCAGTCCAAAGCCTATATACATCATTCCTAAAGGCAGAGTTCTGAACTGTATATTGTAGTATCATTGTGTGCAGCATTCCAGGGCTTCATGTAAGTCTAACAAAGCATTTTCCCTGCATTTTCTAGCAATTTTCAGGCCATAAATAAATGGTCAACATTCCATTAATCTTTATTAATTATTTCTTGCACATGACTGATATAATGATCTATTTTGATTTCCCAAATGAGAATTTGTTTACAGTGCAGAACTTCGGCCCAACAAGAACACACCGACCCTCCGAAGAGTAACCCACCCAGACCCACTTCCTTCTGGTTAATGCACCCAACACTATGGGCAATTTAGCATGGCCAATTCACCTGACCTGCACATTTTTTGTACTGTGGGGGGAAACCGGAGCACCTGGAGGAAACCCACGCAGACACGGGGAGAATGTGCAAACTCCACACAGACAGTTGCCTGAGGTGGGAATTGAACCCAGGTCTCTGGCGTTGTGAGGCAGCAATGCTAACTGCTGTGCCACCATGCAGACTTGGGGTGTGGGGTGTGTTATTTTGATTTGAAGTTTTTGATTTTTGAAAGGAATTGGTAAAGTAGTCAGAGCAAAATTGTTTCCATTGATGGACAATAGAACGTAACAATAAAATCGGAACCTGACTATTTGGAAGAAGTTAAAACACTCCGTTAGAAAGGGTGGTAGGATTGTAAAGTTCTTTTCCAACAAGAAACTGTAAATACCAGGTCTCGTAATTTATTCTGTGCTTAATAGATTCTTCTAGTAAAGGGTATTACAGAATCCATTGTTGTTAAGTGGAATAGAGAACAGCCATGGTCTCGTGGGATGATGGGATAGACTCATGGTGGCCTACTCCTGTTCCTTTACTATCAACAAAGGCTGGAATTGCTGACCAAAACCACCAAAGAATTTCAAGGTGCAGCACGTTTGAAACGTACTGACCAAGAGCTTGAAGTAAAGATATTACATGTTTTGATCCAAACAGGAAACGTTGTAAAGGAACAGGAGTAGGCCACCATGAGTCTATCCCATCATCCCATGAGACCATGGCTGTTCTCTATTCCACTTAACAACAATGGATTCTGTAACATGTGTTGTGAGTCACAAAGTCGTCCAGAGCGCATTTGATGTTTTGGTCCTTATGTAATTTCCTGTTTGCCAGAATTGATTTTAAAATGGTTCACTTTTGCAGCTAAATGAAATGTGCCTTCAAAGTAGTGTAACTTATCAAAATAACAAATTCTCATTTAAATTCATTTTAAGAAAATACCTTGGTGCCTTGAAATTGACAGTGATGGTCTAGTATCAACATCTTGCTTCCTGAGATAGTGGATTCAAGTTCCATTCTAATGATTTGAGGAAAAAAATCAAGGGAATCATTCCAGTTACGTACTCAGGCAGTGTTGCAATACTGGAGGTGCCAACTTTTGTTTCAAAATCTGTCCCCTCAAATGATCTTAAAAGATTCCATGCACTATTTGCAGAAGGGCAAGAGTGTTCTGATGGTAGCTGAAAATGTGTTGCTGGAAAAGCGCAGCAGGTCAGGCAGCTTCAAAGGAACAGGAGAATCGACATTTCGGGCATAAGCGCTTGTTCAGGAATGAGTAGGGTGTGTCCAGCAGACTAAGATAAAAGGTAGGGAGGAGGGACTTGGGGGAGGGGCGATGGAAATGCGATAGGTGGAAGGAGGTCAAGGTGAGGGTGATAGGGCGGAGTGGGGTGGGGGCGGAGAGGTCAGAAAGAAGAGTGCAGGTTAGGAAGGCGGTGCTGAGTTCGAGGGATTTGACTGAGACAAGGTTGGGGGAGGGGAAATGAGGAAACTGCAGAAATCTGAGTTCATCCCTTGTGGTTGGAGGGTTCCTAGGCGGAAGATGAGGCGCTCTTCCTCCAACCGTCGTGTTGCTATGGTCTGGCGATGGAGGAGTCCAAGGACCTGCATGTCCTTGGTGGAGTGGGAGGGGGAGTTGAAGTGTTGAACTGCCTCCATGCCTACTTCTTCAACGAAGACTCTCGCCCACCCTCTGACAACCCCTTCTCCCACCTCCAACACACCCCATCCACCTGGACACTCCATGCTGGCCTCTTACCACCCTCGATCTCTTCATAGCCAACTGCCGCCGTGACATTAACCGCCTCAACTTCTCCACCCCTCTCACCCACTCCAATCTCTCACCCACAGAACGTGCAGCCCTCAACTCCCTCCGTTCCAACCCAAACCTCACCATCAAACCAGCAGGCAAGGGAGGCGCGGTAGTAGTTTGGCGCACCAACCTTTATACCGCTGAGGCAAAACGCCAGCTCGCGGACACCTCCTCCTACTGCCCCCTTGACCATGACCCCACCTCCCACCACCAAACCATCATCTCCTAGACCATCCATAACCTCATCACCTCAGGGGATCTCCCATCCACCGCCTCCAACCTCATAGTCCCACAGCCCCACACCGCCCGTTTCTACCTCCTGCTCAAAATCCACAAACCTGACTGCCCCGGCCGACCCATTGTCTCAGCCTGCTCCTGCCCCACCGAACTCATTTCTGCATACCTCGACACGGTCCTGTCCCCCTTAGTCCAAGAACTCCCCACCTATGTTCGGGACACCACCCACACCCTCCATCTCCTCTATGATTTTCGCTTCCCCGATCCCCAACCCTTATCTTCACCATGGACATCCAGTCCCTGTACACCTCCATCCCCCATCACGAAGGACTCAAAACCCTCCGCTTCTTCCTTTCCTGCCGTACCAACCAGTACCCTTCCAATGACACCCTCCTTCGACTGACTGAACTGGTCCTCACCCTGAACAACTTCTCTTTCCAATCCTCCCACTTCCTCCAAACCAAAGGAGTAGCCATAGGCACCCGCTTGGGCCCCAGCTATGCCTGCCTCTTCGTTGGATATGTGGAACAGTCCATCTTCCGCAGCTACACTGGCACCATCCCCCACCTTTTCCTCCGCTACATCGATGACAGTATCGGCGCTGCCTCATGCTCCCACAAGGAGGTTGAATAGTTCATCCACTTTACCAACACCTTCCACCCTGACCTCAAATTCACCTGGACCATCTCAGACTCCTCCCTCCCCTTCCTAGACCTATCCATTTTTATCTCTGGCGACCGAATCAACACGGACATTTACTATAAACCGACCGACTCCCACAGCTACCTAGACTACACCTCCTTCCACCCTGCCCCCTGTAAAAATGCCATCCCATATTCCCAATTCCTTCGCCTCCGCCACATCTGCTCCCAGGAGGACCAGTTCCAAAACCGTACAACCCAGATGGCTTCCTTCTTCAAGGACCGCAATTTCCCCCCAGATGTGGTCAACGATGCCCTCCACTGCATCTCTTCTATTTCCCGCTCCTCCGCCCTTGAGCCCCGCCCCTCCAACCGCCACCAGGACAGAACCCCACTGGTCCTCACCTACCACCCCACCAACCTCCATGTACAGCGTATAATCTGCCGTCATTTCCGCCACCTCCAAACTGACCCCACCACCAGGGATATATTTCCCTTCCCTCCCCTATCAGCGTTCCGAAAAGACCACTCCCTCTGTGACTCCCTCGTCAGGTCCACTCCCCCCACCAACCCAACCTCCACTCCCGGCACTGTCCCCTGCAACCGCAAGAAATGCAAAACTTGCACCCTCACCTTCCCCCTCACTTCCCTCCAAGTCCCCAAGGGATACTTCCATATCCGTCACAAATTCACCTGCACCTCCACACACATCATCTATTGCATCCGCTGCACCCGATGTGGCCGCCTCTATATTGGGGAGACAGGCCGTCTACTTGCGGTAACGTTTCAGAGAACACCTCTGGGACACCCGGACTAACCAACCCAACCACCCCGTAGCTCAACACTTCAACTCCCCCTTCCACTCCACCAAGGACATGCAGGTCGTTGGACTCCTCCATCGCCAGACCATAGCAACACGACGGTTGGAGGAAGAGCGCCTCATCTTCCGCCTAGGAACCCTCCAACCACAAGGGATGAACTCAGATTTCTCCAGTTTCCTCATTTCCCCTCCCTCCACCCTGTCTCAGTCAAATCCCTCGAACTCAGCACCGCCTTCCTAACCTGCAATCTTCTTCCTGACCTCTCCACCCCCACCCCACTCCGGCCTATCACCCTCACCTTAACTTCCTTCCACCTATCGCATTTCCAACACCCCTCCTCCCTACCTTTTATCTTAGCCTGCTGGACACACTTTCCTCATTCCTGAAGAAGGACTCATGCCCGAAACATCGATTCTCCTGTTCATTGGATGCTGCCTGACCTGCTGCGCTTTTCCAGCAACACATTTTCAGCTTTGATCTCCAGCATCTGCTGTCCTCACTTTCTCCTCGTGTTCTGATGGTACCTTGGCAAACATTTATTTTGAGCCTACAGCCAGAATAAATAACTTGAATACTTTAACGTTGTTACAGCTTTCAGTGTGCAGATTGATGGCTGTGCCTTCTACTTTTTAAAGTGTAATCACTGGTATAAGTAGATAATCAGCTGACAGTTGACATTTAGGATAGCTGCAATATAAATGTAAATTTTCCCTGATGTTGACATCCTAACTCATTTCTTGATTGTGCTTTTCTATGTACTGCAGGAACACCCTGCTTTCTGAAGACTGGCGTGAGAGATGGAGCAACCAAAGGAAAGAGTTTCTATATCTGTGGAAACCGTGGTGGCTCACCATGTATGTTCACACAGCTTGCTGAGTACGTATTGTTTGTTCAGGATCCTTATATTGAGGATGAAGTGGAAGTAATGATCGTTTTAGAGAATATTTTTAATAATCTTGGAACATTTTGGTGTACAATGCAGTCCTTTGGTGCCAAACCCAATGTGGAGTTCCAGGGGTTGTTGGAAATCACTGAACTGGGAATGACAACATTAAGTATCTTATGAATTTCTGTTATTGGTCAAAACATTTCACAGAATTACAGAATTGTTGTGGTACCGTAGGAGGCTATTTGACCTATTGTCCTTGCATTGGATCTTCAAACGATTTGTACAGGACAGATCTCCCCCATTGTTTTGACCAACATCTCCCTTAACTAACACCTGAATAAATCAATTAACAGGTCCCTTATCTAATTATGTCTGCAATATCTAACTGTATGCACATTTGCTACCACATTGGAAACAAGAGTGACTGTACTTCTAAAGTAACTAATTGTCTATAAAACATTTTGCCATGTCCTGAATGTGAAAGATAATTGTAACAATTCACAGATCTGCCCAAAACATATCCATTGGTTATTTCTGTAAGTGAATCCCAAGTATTGCTTAAGTGGGAGCGAGATGATGCAATATGTACACCATGTCAAACATCTAATTGTGATAGCATAATTGGGGAAGTAACACTAGTCTCCTTTGTGCTATGAAATGGAATCTTTCACACGAATTCTTGTTTAATCACTGAGAAACACTTTTTTTGTAGATAAAGTCAGAAAGTTGCAGTAAGTGAGTGTAGAGTAATAGTTAAAATCAAATGTCCTCTTGATCTGCCTCATTTATGGGCGGCACAATGGCACAGTGGTTAGCACTGCTGCCTCACAGCGCCAGAGACCTGGGTTCAATTCCCGCCTCAGGCGACTGACTGTGTGGAGTTTGCACGTTCTCCCAGTGTCTGCATGGGTTTCCTCCGGGTGCTCCAGTTTCCTCCCACAGTCCAAAGATGTGCAGATCAGGTGAATTGGCCATGCTAAATTGCCCGTAGTGTTAGGTAAGGGGTAAATGTAGGGGTATGGGTGGGTTGCGCTTCGGCGGGGCAGGGCAGTGTGGACTTGTTGGGCCGAAGGGCCTGTTTCCACACTGTAAGTAATCTAATCTAATTTTCATTTCTATTTCAAAATGAAGAAAGCGAACACGATATTTTTCTTTATTTGCAGTCTCCAAAAATTACTTTCCTTGCACATTCATTTTTCTTTGCAATCTGGACGGCTAGCTAAGTTATTGATGACTTTCTGGTTAAAAATGATCTTTCCAAATTTCACTGGTTTCCCCATCCATGACCTCCAAAATCATTGAACAACATTCAGTGTTTTGTTGTCCAGTTTCCTGTCCCACAGCAAACCAGTTTGATTCCTGATCCATCTTCATATTCTTGATTATCCAGTGCTGTTGATCAAGCTATTACTAAGGCAACTGCATCCCAGCTCTGTGTTCCAAGATAACAGCTCCAATTCTTAAACTGAATGAGACCATTTGGCCTACTGAGTGGAATTTAATTCCCTCTACCATAGTGAGATTAGTGTGGGAGGACACTGAGTGAATGTGTTGGGTGGGAGCCAGCAGCTTTCCCACTCTTTTTGATCGGAAGAAAGGCCCATGGATGGTTTTCTCACACAGCTGTCAGTTAATGCTGTTAATTGGTAATTAATGTCTACTTAAGGAGCTCATTGTGTCTCCATTGATATGGATGTGTTTAAAAGAAAATTCTCCCAAAGAAGGGTGGTAGTTTAGATTTGGTTCTTTACAAAAAGGTAATCTCACCGTAAGTTTAGTTTGAAAGTTCCAAGCCAGAATTGTTTACCTAAAACCCTTAAGGTGTTGTTTGCCACTGGAAAAGTGTAAACTCAGTCCTATGAAGACCCGAACAAGAGGCTGCCAGAATCTCAAGACTGGAAATCGAATTATCACTGAATTTAAGCCCTGTCGGTGTGATAAACAAGTGAACTCTCTCTAGTGTTTGAGTATTGGTAAGGGGTGCAGTTGGAATTAATGATATTGTTTTACTGCATGTTTTGAAATCTTCCAAAGTTTGTGATCCTTAAAGAGTTTGATTCACTCTTTTATGTTTGTTTCTTTTGTGTAATAAATGTCGTCTGTGTTTTACTGTTTAAACAAGATATGCAGCAATACGTGCTTATGTTTCAGTAAAAGACCACCTTGGTAAAAACAAAATACAGGGCGACCCCCCGTATCCGCAGAATCATTTTCTGCGGTTTCAGTTACCTGCGGCCCAAACGTATAAAAGGGAATGTTCTAGAACCAAGGACCAGGAGGCTGCAGGGAAGGTACATTTCCCATTTAAATGAATGGGTTCACTCCTATCTGCGGATTTGGCCTTCCACGATAGGTCCTTCCTGGAACATATCCTGCGGATACGGGGGCCTACTGTATACATATATGATCAATTAAGCTGGATTTCAGTCTAGTTTGAGCTGATTTGATTTGATTTATTGTTGTTGTCATGTGTACCTAAGTAATGAAAATTTTACTGCAAGCAGTAGAGGCAAATTATAACAAACAAGGACATATAGATCATAGGGTGCTTGGATAGAGCGAGGCATACAACATCACGACTGCACAGGAGGTGCACAAAAGCAAGGTCAACAAATCTAACCTGACCAGTAATAACATCAGCTGGGCCCACAACAATGGGCAACTCTCAAAAGATGCAGTGTGGTTCTCTCGCTGCCTGTCCCACCAGCAGGAGTTACCTTAATGCTTCCATTATATCAAATGAATCTTGAGTAAATTTATTGTATCTACCACCTCAGTTCAAAGTGGAATATAAAGAGCAATGTTCCACAAATGTGTTTACACAGCTTTAATATAGACACTGACTCCTTTATTCTATGTGGTTAACCAAATGATATCTGTGTTAGTAAGTTACTCCACGATGCTTGTGAAAATCTCATGAGAAAATCTCAATGTCAGTACATGAATACAAGATTCAGTGGTAGCATCAAAATTCATCTTTATTTACAAAATAATAACAATTACACTATGAATGCTGAACATGTACAATTGTAATTTTTTTGTTTAGAAAATAATCCTTGGATTAAATGTACCCTGGGTATTTACAAACCTGATTCCCCTCCTGATTTCAGTATAAGTGATGCAGACTCATATTTTCTTTTTCAGGATAACAGTTAACACTGAGAATCTTAACTAATTTTCTTCTCTCTCTTCAATGTCCACCTTGCCTCTTTCGGGGATTCTGACACCAATTACAATGCCTATCATGTATTCTGTAGTTTGTGGTGATATTATCTGTCTTTCACAGCATTCCTGTGTCTCACTGCCTGGTACATACAGGCTCAGTTGTGGAACTTCAGGCCATCTCTGCAAAATCAGGCACCCAGTCTTATTGGTAAGATTTATTGTTACTATTATGCAAGCAACTCCAATTCATATTTCTCATGAACATGAAATTCATGTGGTATGCTTCTTACTCTGATAGGTGATAGAGGGACCTTATCATTTTTGCATTGCTTCCTGTAAATCTTTCTAGAAGTTTTACAAGCTGATCTTGTGGAAGAGATGCATTAGTTCATAGACCAGTGGAGATATTACAGTTTCTTCTTTATACTGTGGTTTGGATTCTGTGGATATATTCTCCTTTCCAAGTGGAGTGAGCTGATTTAGATATATAACCTTTTTGAATCCCAAAGTCTGGCCATACAGCCATAGGCCTTAATTTTAAGTAGCACTGTCTGAGACAATATTGTCGTTGCTCACTTCCACAAAGGATCATAATCGTTGTTTTGCTTCTGTGTACAATAGATAGCCACTGACTGTATTCAGAAAACTAAACCAGTTCAGTCTCCAATATGTGCAAAGGTGTTGGCATATATATGTTTATTAATGTGAAGCATTTATCAGCATATTAATTTCCCTCCCAAAGCATAAAGGGCCAGAGCATTTCTGATTTTCTGTACTTATCTCCTGCTTTTTCTGTAGGTTATACTATCGCTGTGTGAAAGGGAAGGCTGATAATCTGAAATGGTGTGGAAATATTCCTTGGCAGGTAATGGCAGTTAGGAATTTACATTTGGCATTTGTCAAATAGCTATGTTGTTGTAATGCTGATGACCAATTACATTGACAAAACCAGACTTACATTATTGTTACTTTAAGAAGTTGGAATGTTTTGCCATGGTTCCAAGTTTTTGTTTTTGAACCATTGTCAACAAAGCATAAAGGAAAACCACACACTTTTTAAAAGTGTCTTCCTTGACATCAAAGATCCAAAAGTGTTTACGGCCAATTTGAAATACTGCGGAGTTGTAAAGTTGGAAATTATTTCTTTTCTTTTATATTCACAATTCCAAAGGTGTTTTCCAATACAGGGAATCTGCATTTTCAATTTATTTGTATTGCCTCACTTTAATAGTGTTTAGCTTGGAAAACTGGTTGAGTGCACAAAATTCATTTTAAGATCATTTTACTGCAGTACATTTCCTGACTTGTTAGGTATCATTTTGGTACAGCTTCTCCCTCAGAGACTTGCATCTCTCCCCATGCTGCATCCAACTGTCAGGCTCTCACATACTCATTAGAGCTGCCACTCACCCTGCCATGTCACAGTCCTCACCTGTTTGCATCCCCACAAGATGCCTTGCAATGTGACATCTTCAGTAGGAGCATCCCAGATATAACAGTGCCACCCCTCCTGGCCAGCAGACCAATGAACTCTGCCCCACGTTGCCAGGCAATAATTGGAAATGTAGGGCTAATGGTGAGCCAAGTCAGTGGAACAGTGCAAGGAGAGCTACTAAGCTCCATCTAGATCAAAGCAGTCAGTGTTTTTTGCCTCATCTGCCCAGTCCAGTGAAAACTCAGCAGTTCCTCCACATTGTGACCACAATCCGCAGCAGGAACCCTTTGGCTCGAGCCACCACAATAGGGAAGGATTTGGAAGGGAGTGCCAGTGAGCTGAGCCACATCCAGTACCTCACTGTCAGGAGGAGAGGTTGAGCAAAGGCCCTGTAAGCAACCAGGAAGCACCGCCTCACTGAGCAGTGTTCCAAATGGACAACAAAGCAGCAATATGGAGTAGTCTGGATCACCTCCAGCCATCTGCCAAGATATAGCCCCAACAAGTGTCCAAAGCCCAGTAAACAAAGGTTTTCCTGGCACACAGCCTGAGCAGGGGGGGGGGTCCACTGCAGGAGGTGCAAGTAGAGTATTACAGTTTTTCTTTCTTTTAATTTTATAGTTACTTCATTTATCAGTGTAGGAGTTTGACATTTAAAATGCTGTTGTTCAACTTGGAAGAAGCAGGTATAATTTGTTAATTTTTTTTCACTGTTAAGGAAAGCCACATGAATCCAAAACTGCAGGTTGAACATTAATTCTTGCGCTTTACTTAAAGTCTCTTCATTTATAGTTACAATTTACAGGAACGTAAACCCAACTTTGTGAGGATATTATTGTGTGAAGCCTGTGCACGACAATTGCTGTTTGTGAATTCGTCCGTCTCCAGTATTCCCTTTCCATTAAAACCAATAAGACAGATGAATGTTAAAATTCCCTACAGGGGAAAATTCCCTGCAGAACATGATAGGGAATGCCCACAATTATAGGTAGCCTCCAGAATTTTGAATTCATATTTTCTCAATTCTCCGTGAATTTCCAGGAACCTTTCAGGACAAAAGAATTGATTATGCTTTTAAAAAGAAATCTATTCAGCTTTGTGCACAAATGTTTTGCTTTAACCGAGAGGCTGAAGGTTCGCTTCAAGCAAGACCTGAACAGTGTGAACAGCAATATTTTTCACTTTGCCTAAGCTGTTATAGAATTTGAACCAATGGTGCTCATAAGAAACATGGTTACTGTTTCTTGCTCAAACCTTTGCTATCAATACCAGTCAACTGCTTATCTGTCTATTAAAGCCACTGCACCTTTCAGACCTGCAAATCCAAATTAATTTGTTGATGTGGAGAATCTCTGTTGTGCTAACTAAATGAAGTCACATTCATTAGTTGGTATGATTCAATTGTGTTGATATTGAAATTACTCTTCAATCTCTTTCAAAGAGACCAGATAATAGAATCAGAGAATTATTACAGCCCAGTAAGAAACCATTCAGTCCATAGTCTCCGTGCCAGCGCCCTTCAAGAGCAGCTTGTCTTGTCCCACTCCCCTACTTTTACGTGTAGTCCTACATTGTTTTTTTGAAGAGAATGACCAAATTCTCTTTTGAACGCCTCAATTTAAATTTACATCTGCCATGCTGTCAAGGAGTGAAAGTTTGGAAAGTGGAGCTCTTGTGTAAAGCTATATACTTTATTGAGCTTTCAGTTCAGGAGCAGTGTGAATGTTGTGCTTTAAATACTGTGTCCTGTGTTTGATCTTTGCTCTCCTCATGCTGCCACATATGAGGCTTACCTCAAATGCAGGAATGGTTAATTATGCATTCAGCACTGCCAACCTTGCCTTGATAAAGAAACAATATTCCACATGGATTTATTCAACTGGTTCTCATATAAACCACAATTTGCCAAAAAACAAAATAGTAGACCATGTGTAGCATGTGTTCTTTTTTTGATTGTAAACAGGGTATTGATATTTGTATTTTCCAGGAACCAAATTCAACAGAGAGCAGCACCCATCATGATGGAGGACAGTCCCACCATCATAAGAAACATAATCGAAATCCTTTCCGAATACCGAGTGGAAATGGGAGTCCGAAGCCATTTACCTGGAAAGCTGCCACCGCTAATAGTAACAAAGAAACATCTGAGCCTGCAAAAGATAATAAAGATGGTGATGACTGCTTGAAGTCAAACGGTTTACCAATTACAGATAAGCAAATAGTGAAGAAGTCTCCTGATGGGTTCAAGATCAAGGAGAAGTCATGTAGTGAGGCTAGAAAATCTGTTACTAAAGGTTCTGAAGGAACCCAGCATGATGTATCTCATCTCCTTGCATATGATACTCGTACAGAAAGAACTGATTCTTCCAAAAAGGAAAAGGGTAACCATTTACAAGATATAAAGCCATCTGGTCTCTTGGAAACGGACAAAGAAAGTGTGTTAAAACCATCCCCAGACATGGACAAAATTAAGGTGCAGTTAGGAACTGAGAAAAAGCATGTTCATGAAGAGTTATCTAAGCACTCACCACATCATGGGGATACTGTAATCAAGAGCAGTGTGCTCTTGAAAGGGAAACAACTAAGGGACACACAATCATCAAGCAAGAATGGTGGATTTAGTTGCAAAAGTGAAAAATCAAATAACACTCTGAACTGCTGTACAGCCAGGATCCCCCAACAGACCAAATCAAAAGACAATCTGGAAAACTCCCCAGTACAGACTAAAGGCACTAAAGATGAATGCACTGCTACTGCAGGCCATTCAGTTCTTTGTACGCACAGTTCTAACTCAAATAGTAAAACGAATCAGGAGCTGAAATCATATGGGCAAATTCATGCAGAATCACCTGTCTGTATTACAGCAGAAAATAGCTGCTCCAAGTTAGAACAAAGTACAGATGGCAATCAGTTGGTGGACATTAAGCAGAAAGCAGCTACTGAAAAAACAGATCTAAGTAATGGACAGAGAACGATCACAACCTTTCCTGGTTTTGAGTATAAATCAGCATCCATGGAGACCAAGGAATCTGTGGCACTACATAATCATCTGACTGCTCAGCTTAAACAGAAAAAGGTAATAAGCACAAGTAGTGATAACATAAGAATTAGACATCAGTGTTGTTTTATCATTCTTAGGAATGGCAAAGGTACTTAATCCCAAACTATCCTTTTGAAGATGTGATGGGCCTCTTGAATTGGAGGAACATGCTGGATGGGAAATAATAGGATTAAAACATTTAAAGTCAGCAAGAATGCTTACTCCTTTGAGTACGGAAAGGAGTTAGACTGTCATTGTTGAGATTGTACAGGGCATTGGTGAGGCCTCGTCTGGAGTATTGTGTGCAGTTCTGTTTGCCCTGATATAGGAAGGATATTATTAAATTGGGAAGGGTTCAAGAAAATACTTACCAGTATGTTTAGATTAGATTCCCTACAGTGTGGGGGCATGCCCTTTGGCCCAACAAGCCCACACTGATCCTCTGAAGAGTAACCCTCCCAGACCATTTCCCACTGACTAAAGCACCTAACGCTATAGGCAATTTAGCACGGCTAATTCACCTAACCTGCATGTCTTTGGACTGTGGGAGGAAACCCACACAGACGTAGGGAGAACATGCAAACTCCACACAAACAGTCGCCCGAGGTTGGTATTGAACCTGGGACCCTGGTGCTGTGAGGCAGCAATGCTAACCACTGAGCTACCGTGCCACCCCTACCTCAATAAAACAACAGATGACACAGTGTTGCTGGGATCGGAGTGTGAGAGTTATAAAAATAGGTTGGGATCTTTGTCAGTGGAGTGTAGGAATTGAGGGATGGCCTAGAAGTTTATAAATCATATAGGGCATAGACAAAGTGAACAGCAAAGGCCTTTTCCCTAAGGTGGGGAAGTTCAAAACTAGGAGACATACTTTCAAGATGAGAGGAAAAAGATTTTAAAAAGGACATGAGGGGTTAGTGAGCAGAATTAACTGCCAGAAGTGGTGGATGCAGGTGCAGTTACAATGTCTAATAAAAGAGATTTGGAAAAGTACATGAATGGGAAATATTTAGAGGGATGTGTGCCAAACTCTGGCAAGTGGGACTAGTATAGTTTGGGAACATGGACTAGTTGGATTGAAGGGTCCGTTTCCATGCTGTATGACTCTGCAAGAATGTAAGAACAACAATGTACATCTGATCTGGATGGTGTCAGTGCTTCCATGCTGTGATGCACTTGTCCTTTTAGGAATGGAAATAGCAGCATTGGAAGATGCTGCTGCAAAAGCCTTAGTGATTTGCCACAGTATATCCTGTAAACCAATAACTTGAGTAACTACTAAGGAATGTTTGAATTAAGTACACAATCAATGAGTATATTGTGATGCTGGAGCAGAGTTTGCATTCAAATGTCATTTGTTGTTTTATTGAGGTTAGTGTAGGAATCCACTTACATAAGAAGATGGTACTATTATTATAAACAAATCTACCAGATAATCATTACGTTAAAGTCTGGTTAACATAACTTTTGAGGAAATTGCATATTTTAAAAGCAAGTTGGTCAGAATATGTACTTTATTTCCCATATGAACCTAGGCAATTTATAAAAACTTTGGTGTTCTGTGATAATTATGTGATTATACATTTCATGGTCCCTGTATAGCATGTGAAAATCTTATTTTGTACAGAATGAATTTGTGTTAATCCTATTCATTTGTATTTCTAGTCTGTAATAAGGAATTTTCAAAGTAATTTCCTGAATTCTTATAGTGCAACAGCTGAATGTTAGAAAAATATTCTTTTTTTTGTAACTCCCATTTCCTGTAATTTCTGTTTACCATATCATTGATCTAACCAGCATCACATCTGCTTTTCCTACAGTCAGGATAGTGAGGTAATTTGGAATGTGGGAGTATCCCTAGCTGGATTTTAATACTGTCTCTTGATTAGATTAGATTTCCTACAGTGTGGAAACTGGCCCTTCAGCCCAACAAGTCCACAGCGACTCTCCGAAGAGCAACCCCACGCAGACCCATTCCCCTACATTCACCTCTGACTAATGCACCTAACACTATGGGCAATTTAGCATGGCCAATTCACCTGACCTGCACATTTTTGGACTGTGGGAAGAAACCAGAGCACCCAGAGGAAACCCACGCAGACACTGGGAGAATGTGCAAAACTCACATAGACAGTTGCCCGAGGTGGGAATTGAACCCGGGTCCCTGGTGCTGTGAGGCAGCAGTGCTAACCAGTGAGCCACCATGCCGCCCATGGGCCAGCGTGAATGGAATGTAAGGTTGCAACTGTATCAGTATCAAGTTTAATCTGACAAAAGCCACATACCATGGATGTTGGGAATCTGAAACAAATAGAATGCAGGAGAAACTCAGCAGATCTGGCAGCATCTGTGGAGACAGAAATAAAACTGAGTCCAAATTGACTCCTCCTCTGAACTGATTAAATTTAATTTGTTTCAAATATGTGGTTATTTATACTGCTTCATCCTTACTTTATCACAGTGAATTATCACAGAGACCTATGAAGAAGTTCACAAATAATTTATTACATTCATGATTGAACAGCAGGAATAAAAAGACCTGTTTAGTTTGGGAAAGAAAAGTAAAGTATAATAATACTTGGAAGTAATATTGTTTTCAAGTCTAAATCTTTTTGTCCAGAATACTCTGAGAACAGTGAACGTTGCTGCCCTCCCTGATAAAGGCCAGAGGTTAATAAATCAAGTTAAGGACCTGGAGGATGCTCTTGGTGCACTTTGTCTGACTCCAACAGATCTAAATGAGGAAGGTACTGTGTTTCATTTAGAATTAACAAAACACTTTCTTGGACGGGCAAGCGGAATATTTTCAAAGTTGTAGGACTGTTTTATACAATGTTAACTTAAATCTCATTATGAAAATGAACTTTACTCACTGAAACTTTGTTTTTTTTAAAAGAAAGTCCATTAAGCCCCTTGAGCCTACTCTGCTTTCCAGTTACAGAGGAACCTCGGATTATCCAAAGGACACAAGCGGGGAGTATTTGTTCAGTTAGTCTGAATGCCGGCTAGCATAGTTTAGCCAAGGTTCAGGACCTTGTGATCTTGCTGAATAATCTGATGCTCGGATAATCGACGTTCCTCTGTAGATTATAGCTGATTTGAATATCTATTCCATGTGCCCACTTGATTCCATATCCTTGTAGTATTCCTGAATCTCAGAAATTTATCCATTTAAATTTTTAAATTTTCAATCGGTCTTGCCTTTATGGGCCTTTTGGGGATGAGGATGCTAGATTTTTCTATCTCTTGCTTGTGGAAATGCTTCCTGGCAGCTCAAATTGGACACGTGCATGTTCCGGCCATGCTTTTCCAAGCAAGCAGCAAGTTTTGCTCTGACTTCATGGATTGGGAATTTGCATTCAAGTAGATCAGAGACCCCGAAGCAGCAGTGGTTTGTCAGCCAAGATACTGTAGTATAGCATTGTACTATATGAATTGCTACGTAATTTAGAAGTCTCATCTCAATAAAGTCGTCAAAGCTAAGTACTTCTTGGAAGCCAGGGTCCGTCTTTTATGTAATCGGAGTTGGTAATGGTTTATCTCTATTCACATTGTGATGACAGTTACGCTATAAAGGGAATTGAAACTCAAACTCAACAAAGTCTTTCTCTGTAGGTGATGAAACAGAGAATAGTCATATCAACCCCTTCGACAAAAGTGGCATCATCTTACAAACCAAGCTTGCACCCCATCCGGGTCCTCAATCTGATGCAACAACTTTACATTTCAATTCCACTTCTTCTCTGGGATCAAGTCAACTTCACAGCCAGCTGTATGGAGGTAAAATATTACAAGATAGCATTTTTCTAAGAAAAAAAATTGCTGTTAATGAATGGTACAGCACACAAACAGGCCAGTGAACCTATTTTCTTTTAAGACCTTTCCCATTCCGAGTATGCTGCTATTTTGGGACATAGTTTGTTTTACCTGGCATGGTTGGGGTAAGTTTTATAGCATAGTTCATCCTGTCCTCTACAAATGTTGTCTTTGTGTGGAGGGAAGGTCAACCGTGTTACATTGTTTATTGTTGAAACCTGATCTGGAGCTCGATTAAATGGAGATAAAATTGCTTGTCATTTATAAATATAGAAATTATAAATTTCAGAGAGGTATGCAATGAGCAATGAGAATTTGAATTACTTTTCTGTGGATTTGAGGACTTGAGTTTGAATTTTGTCAAATACAGAATAAAATGTTTTTAAGCTGCCCTTTCTTGATTTCCTGTAATCCCACAATGAGTGTAATTCTCTTTGAATGTGAATTAACTAATTTTTATGATTTCAGCTCATTTTCAACAACAAGGCCTATATGGAGGACGGATGACAGAGGAAAGACTCCTTACTGTCAAGAACATAACCAGTGAAGCTATTGAACAACTCCATAGATCATTGGAGTCTTGCCCAAATGCATCTGAAGAGTCTGAAGATCCACCATATCTAAAGGTAATTGAAAATGAAATGTAGTCCAGAACAATTTCCTTACTTGGTGCACCATTTTGAACTTAGTGTTGAATACACAAAGTATAGGATATTTTTCAATATAGTGATCTTTGTCATCTGAGTAGTGTTTTTTGTTTAAAGCTGCTCAGTACAGTTGGATGAGAGAGGCAGTTTCTCTCGATAAATTCAGGCTTGCCTTTTTTGTGTGTATGGTTTTCTTGCTAGGTATATTAATTGTCCACTGCTGCTATGCTTATGCGTAGCAAGGTCTTGTCTCTGAAATGATCATTATGCAGCAACAGATAGGTAAGCAGAGTGCTGGATTTTGATAAAGTAAGATATCCCATACTTCTGCAATCCTCGGTAGCTTTCTTCTGTAGGTTTTGAAGCACTAAATATTGTAGGTTGAAGCTGTAAGACATTTGCACCTAGGTTTTGAAATGGTTTGCACAATACAACACTCCAGAAGATGTAAAGTATGGGGAAATAAAATCAGTTCCTTCCTATCATCAGGTTTTTACAACCTGTGTTGACCATCATGTATAATAGCCGCTTGTTACTGAAAATTACTTCTTCCTCTCAGCGTGTTATTTGGAAAATCTGGACTGCTGGATTTAATTGAAGAATCCAGTGTCAACACTGAATAAGATAAATCGGCATCTCCTGGTTGTATTCTTCTTCCAACTTTTTTTGTGGAATTAGCTTAACAAATTAGCTTAACACCGTGGGCGGCACGGTGGCACAGTGGTTAGCACTGCTGCCTCGCAGCGCCGGAGACCCGGGTTCAATTCCCGCCTCAGGCGACCGACTGTGTGGAGTTTGCACGTTCTCCCTGTGTCTGCGTGGGTTTCCTCCGGGTGCTCTGGTTTCCTCCCACAGTCCAAAGATGTGCAGGTCAGGTGAATTGGCCACGCTAAATTGCCCGTAGTGTTAGGTAAGGGGTAGATGTAGATGTAGATGTAGGGGTATGGGTGGGTTACGCTTCGGCGGGGCGGTGTGGACTTGTTGGGCCGGAGGGCCTGTTTCCACACTGTAAGTAATCTAATCTAATCTAATCAAAATCAATTGTAACGGTTTTGTTTCAAGATTCACTTTTTAAGACTCAATTTCTTTCATTAAAGAGAAACACTCAAACCATGATGCATGAACCCTGTTAGTCCAAGAATTACAGAACAGTACTCATGAATATTGTTTTTATGATAAACCAAGAGCTGGAGTAGATTTTTAATTAAGTTTGCATTTTGTAATTTTAAGAAAAATGTGTAGCATTAAGTTAACCTTGTTTTATATTTCTTGTGTGTTTCAAAGAGGGGAGATGTGACTTCAGGTGTCCAGGTCAATATCAGGAATTTTGTGTTCACTTGCTTTTGTTTTTAAATGAGATTTTACAACCTCTAAATAAAGAGCAGGGGGTGAATAGCTGAGCACACTGAAAGAAGGTTGAGGAAAAATAACCTGCTGCTGAGCAACAGGGATTTGGAAATGGAACAATACAGAAAGTTGGTCAGTTTGTGTGTGGGTGTGCTAGAAAGTGAAAACTGAAGTGTTAAATTCTTTAGCCAGGGATTCAGCACAATGACTGCTTGAAAGTTAGTTTATAGAACTCCTGCTTGCTTTTGAAGTTTGTTATAGTGAATTTAGTTTGGCTTTGTTTTTGGTGTCTCTGCATGCAGTTTGAAATTTGAAAGGAAACTGGCTGCATCTGGTCCAACCTGAGTAAGATCTTTGATATGGAGGTAGTGGTAATTCTTTAGAGTTTTAGGGGTTTGTAAGGGTATTACTGGGCTAAAAGGGATAGTGTAAGTGTGAACGATTTTCTTATGCTTGTTATGGAAAATTTCAAACCTTATCTAATATACTATAGTTCATGCTTTACTTTGTGTAATAAACATTTTATTCTTTATGCTAAAAATACACTGGCAAGCTTTTTTCCCCCTGTAACAACAGACTCCATAGTTTTAAAAAAAACAATTTTTAAAAAATGTCTGTGCTCCAATAAGCCATATTTACCAGGTGTGATCTGACTTGTCCAGAATGAACCTCAGCTGGAATCATAACTATTTGCACAGTGCAATACTAGCATTATTGAGCTTCAAACATCGTCATTTGTGGTCAGTTTTCTCTGACAATGTTACCAAACCCCCTCTCTGTCAAGTAGAATTTGAGTTCAATTTCTTTTCGTTTAAACTGAAAAGCAAAAAGACTATTTTGAAGTACTGGTTATAGTTCATGTCTAAAAAGTTGTAAAATCAATATTACAGATTCATAGGCTGCAGCAGATTTTCTCTTGTCATCACATTGCTGATCATGTCTGTAAATGAGCATTCCATCTCCTACAGTCTTTGTTATTTAGTATCTAATTAAAATATAGCATAACATAGAGACCTTAACAGTAAGCCAAACGTCAGCTAGCATCTCTGTTAATAAATTTATTTGTAGATTCATAAGGTGCCTTAAAAACACAATAAAAATATAAACAGTACAGGAAGTCCTTCAGGCAGCAAGAATATGCATTATATCCTGGAGAGGACAGGTTGTGATTTTATATTACCATCTCTCTAAAACACATAACCAGACGTGCACACTGGATTTGTGCGACGTTATTGGAATAGTTGAGCATGATGGATATCATGTGGTGCAATGCATCTTAATGTGGAATAATACTATTGTTATCAATTCTAGCCACAACTGATATGAATATTATGATCTGGATGCAGTCGAAAAACCTCTTTAATTGATGAAGCTGATATGGCTATTTTCTTGCAGGTCTCAAACCATCAAACAGAAAATTCATTGATCATTAGGATCATACAGCTTCTTGTTAGTTTGCTTATGACACTGTGATGGAGTTATATTTGCTCCTTTTGATGTCTCTGTCCCTGAAGGCAGACTTAACTGATACAAGGTTGAGATATTGTTTGTTTTAATCTATAAGCTGTATGTTCCATTTGAAATTGCATTGCACCAGATGACATCCATCATGCTCAACTATTCCCATAACATTCCACAAATCGAGAGACTGCTTGTAGTAGCTCATTTTAGTGTGATGGCAGTATAAAATTACAAACTGTCCTAACCAAGGTATAGTGCACACTCATGCTGCTTGAAAGATAACCTGTAGTTTTTGGTTTGATTTTATTTTTAAGGCACTTATTTTTATGAGGACGCAAATTTATTAACCATGAGATGCTAGTTTATTTTTAAGTTGGCCAGGCATTGCATTATGTAAATGTAGGTTTGCTTGCTGAGCTGGACCGTTAGTTTTCAGACGTTTTGTCACCATACTGGGTAACATAATCGGTGAGCCTTCAGATGAAGCACTGGTGGTATGGCCTGCTTTCTATTTGTGTTTAGGTTTCCTTGGGTTGGTGATGTCATTTCCTGTGATTGTCATTTAATGTGGTGACACCATTTCCTGTTCTTTTTCTCAGGGGGTGGGAAATTGGGTCCAAGTCAATGTGTTTGTTGATAGAGTTCCAGTCGGAATGCCATGCGTCTCTGAATTCTCATGCGTGTCTCTGTTTGGCTTGACCTAGGATGGATTTGTTATCCCAGTCGAAGTGGTGTCCTTCCTCCTCTGGATGGAAGGATACTAGTGAGAGTGGGTCACGTCTTTTGTGGCTTGTTGATTATGTAACCTGGTGGCTAGTTTCTGCCTGTTCGTCCAATGTAGTGTTTGTTACAGTTCTTGTATTTTGTAAATTACATTAGTTTTGCTTGTTGTCTGTACAGGCTCTTTCAAGTTCATTAGCTGTTGTTTTAGTGTGTTGGTGGGTTTGTGGGCTACCATGATGCCAAGAGGTCTGAGTAGTTTGGCAGTCATTTCTGAGATGTCCTTGAAGTAGGGGAGAGTGGCTAGGGTTTCTGGACATGTTGTGTGCTTGTTTGGGTTTGTTGCTGAGAAATCGGCAAACTGTGTTCGTTGAGTATCTGTTCTTTTTGAATACGCTGTCTCGGTGATTTTTGTTTGTTTTTCGTAGTTCCTCTGTGCTGCAGTGTGTGGTGGCTCGTTGAAGAAATGTTCTCATGCAGCTTCATTTGTGGATGTTGGGATGATTGCTTCTGTTAGTTCTGTATTTGGTCCATATATGTTGTTTTCCTGTAGACGCTGGTTTGAAGTTCCCCATTAGCTGTTCGCTCTACAGTGGCATCTAGGAATGGCAGTTTGTTGTTGTTTTCCTCCTCTTTAGTAAATTTTATGCCAATAAGGGTATTATTGATGGTCTTGAAGGTGTCCTCTAATTTGTTACGTTTAGTGATGACAAAGGTGTCATCCACGTGGCGGACCCAAAGTTTGGGTTTGATGGTTGGCAGAGCTGTTTGTTTGAGTCTCTACATTATTGCCTCTGCCAAGAACCCTGATATCGGAGATCCCATGGGTGTTCCGTTTGTTGTAGGTTTTGTTAAAGGTGAAGTGGTTGGTAAGGCATAGGTCCACTGGCTTGATGAGATTGTCCTTGCTGATGTAGTTGGCGTTTGGCATCATGGTAGCCCACAAACCCACCAACACACTAAAATAGCAGCTAATGAACTTGAAAGACCTGTACAGATGACCAGCAAAACTAATGTCATTTACAAAATACCTAACAAGAACTATAGCAAACACTACATTGGACAAACAGGCAGAAAACTAGCCACCAGGATACATGAACATCATATAGCCACAAAACGACATGACCCTTACATACAGGTAAGGAAGGACACCACTTCGACTGGGACAACACATCCATCCTAGGATAAGCCAAACAGGGACATGCATGAGAATTCCTAGTAGCGTGGCATTCTAACCGGAACTCTATCAACAAACACATTGACTTGGATCCAGTTTACCACTCCCTGAGAAAAAGACCAGGAAATGATGTCACCACATGAAATGACGTCACCAACTCAAGGAAACCTAAACACCTATAGAAAGCAGACCATACCACCAGTGCTTCATTCGGAGGCTTATTGATGATGTTACCTAATATGGTGACAAAAAGTCTGAAAACGAACCTTCCAGCTCTGTGAGCAAACCTACATCAGGAATCTCAACCTGAGCTACAAATCTTCTCAAAATTCGCTAATTGCATAACGTGAATTAAAACAAAATCCTATCTTTGGCAAATAGATGGCATTTCCAGATAAGTTATTCATATTCATTTGCTACAAATGCCAGAGGAAAGATCACAGAAGCGCTTCACAGGAGGCTCCCAAGCACTGAGGTTGTCACCTAGACAGGGGTCGAAACGTTTGCAACACAAATTCCCAGCTCGGCGAACAGAACCACAACATATTCATTTGCATTAATCAATTGTAACTGGAATATATAGCAGTAATATTATGTAAATGATCAAGGTTGCTTATCTTCCTACTTAAAACCCCATGTTTCTTAATATTTAATGACTTTCTGCCTTAATGTTTCCTTGTGAATTCCATGAACAGTTAAGTTGCATAACGGTCACATCTTCCCATATGTGTTTGAAAGGGAGATAGAATTAGTTACTATGGTTACAATCTGGTTACAGTGACCTTTTTGCTTTTGTTTAGTTTCTATATTTTGACAAAGTTGAAAAAAATTGATAAATGTTAGAAATTTTCTGCATTGAAATGTTCATTTTTATAGGTCCCGTTGCTGGTCCATCAGAAACAGGCATTGGCATGGTTACTGTGGCGGGAGAAGCAAAAGCCATCAGGTGGTATTCTAGGTAAGAAGGAACCTTTTTTTAAAAATTAAAAAGGATGGCGTGGTCATGGAAGAACAATGAGATCGGAGTCTAATTTGATACGATACAAAGCACAAGCTTAATATAGTACCATCTGTGGGATTGAACTGATCTTAATTATTTGTGATTCACTATTATGAGTTAGATATCATTTCAGTATCAAGTCAATGTACATTGATAAGCAGGGTAATAAATTCGTATTAAGCTAAAATTAATCAAAATAATAACTGGCAATGGCTCTTTGATTTATTAATCACAAAAGAGGGGATCAGAATCTACAGTTGTCACTAGGACCAAATAAAAGTTATTTGAAATTGATGTATTTGTAACTGTCTAATTTGGAGTAACAGGAAAATTATGAATTTAAATGGTTGCCATTTATGCTTCTCTTTTAGCGGATGACATGGGTTTAGGGAAAACGCTAACAATGATTGCACTCATCTTAGCACAGAGGTGCAATAGGAAGGAAGAAAAGGAGAAAAAACCCGATGAGTGGATCTCAAAAACTGGTAAGAAGTGTTAATAATTTACAATGATTTCAGTAACTGACAAAACAATGCACAGTGTAAAACTATGGGATGGTTAAGCTCCAAAGCAAGTGTATTTTTCACAAGTTTGAGATTTGAAGTGCTGCATTGTGGGAAGTACACCCTATCTAATGGCACGCTTAACTGGTTATCTATATACAGGTAGACGATCCTTTTATTTGAAAATCCGAAAAGCTCCAAAGTCCAATGGTTTTTTTTTTGTGAAGTTTTTTTTCTCATTAACAAGGTTTTTTGGGATGCAGACAGTTAACCCAAGTCGACACCCACTCGATGCATGTCACTCAGATGTAACATGGGGTAGGGGGGTGGCCCAGTACTGGCAGGCCTCAATTCTGTCTCGAGGCCTGTTTTACCCAATGAGTCTGCTCCTCTAGTAAGATTTTAAAAAATTTCACCATCAAACTGTCACTCATACTGAAATTTGAAAAATTCTGAATTCTGAAAACCAGCTGGTCCCAGGCATTTCGGATAAAGGATTGTGCACCTGTACCTGATTAGATGAAATTCAAAGACCCTTGGCACTGTTGGTGCCCTGACACTATCTTGTCCTGTGCAACTACATTGCATAAAAGGTTGGATGTCTGTCAAAGTAGTTTATTGAATAAGAAGTGCTGTTTTAAAAAATTCATTCATGGATATCACTGACCAGCCCAATATTGTGCCTGTCCCTAATTGCCCTGGAGAAGCTGGTGGTGGTGAGCTGCCTTCCTAAACCACATCTGTTCTTGGGGTGTACAGACACCCACAGAGCTGTTAGAAAGGGAATTCCAGGATTTTGACCCAATGTTAGTGTACTGTTTCCATATGTCTACTGCCTTGGTCCTTGTAGTTGGTAGATGTCGTGGGTTTGGGATGTGCTGTTGAAAAGAGTCTTGAGTTATATTAAATACCTGATTTTCTGACATTGACATTTATTTTTAGTTAAAATATTTAATTGGGAGTTAAACTAATTTGTTGTTATCATTTTGTTGTTGTATCTGATGTTGTTCTGTCTTGCAACCCTGTCTGATCCAAACCTAATATTGCATTCTAATATCCAACTTTCTACAGAGAGCACACATGTCACCTCCTCTGGGACACTTATCATTTGTCCAGCATCTCTAATTCATCATTGGAAGAAGGAAATCGAAAGGCATGTCTCTGTCACAAAAATAAGCATTTACATGTACCATGGGCCAAAGAGAGAACAATCTGCAAAAGCGTGAGTAATTTCAGAAATTAATGTTTCTGTCCTGCAATAGAATTTGCTGATCTGTGTATGTAATGCTATGCTCTGTGTTTTTGATAGGCATGATATTTTAAAAGACATGATTATTTGAAGTTTGCGCAACCTTTCTTTTGAGAGTTGTGGTAGATATTTCTTGCTAATTAACCTTTTCTAGATTGCTATGTAAACATTATCAGTGGATCACTACATTCATAGTGTGCTTTAATTAAGATACAAAGAACAGTACAGCACAGGATCAACTCCTTCCAGTACAACAAGACTGCACCGACACAATGCCTTTCTGTGCTAAAATCTTTATGCCTTATGCGGTCTGCATGCCTCAATTCCTTGCCCATTCGTATATCTATTAAAATGACACTCAAATGTTGCTATTGTATCTGCCTCCATGTCCTGTGGCAGCACATTCCAGACACTTAACACCATCTGTTTTTAAAAAAAAATTACCTCTCTCATCTTACCCCCTTATACCTTAAACCTGTATCCCTTTGGCAATTGACATTTCTACCCTGGGAAGAAGACTCTTATCTATTCTATCCATGACTTCCATAATTTTGTAAACTTCTATCAAGTTGGCCTTTATCCATCATTCAAGTGAAAACAAGCCAAGTTTGTCCAATTTCTCCTCTAAGTTGGGCAATATCCAGGTAAACTGTTTCTGTCACTCTCCAAAGCCTCCCCATCCTCCTTTTGGTGTGGCTACCAGAATTGTACACAATACTCAAAATTAACAAACTCAAAAGTTAGCTTTTTAAACTTTGAAATGGTGACAGATTTATGCAATAGTATTATGTAGACTAATGTTCCACAGTCATCCCCATTGGAGTTTCTGCTTTTGATCCTATTTTGAAGAAGACATCAAACAAGTATATGTTTCTGCTATTATCAATACATATCCTTTCTCAGATAAAAGAAAAAACGTAATCCAGTCAATTTGCAGTCGATACTAGTTTATTTGCAGCATTGGACATGGGGGGAAATAAGTGCCATGGTGCCAGTCAATTTAAGGACATCACACATCAGGGTGTCCTAATGGCTGGAAAGGAATGTCATCCTGGAATGTCAAAGTTGACATTGAACAGCTGCAGAAAAAGGAATTTAACTCTAAACTAAAAGTAGTATTTAGAAACAGACCAGTGCCAATCAAACTATGACGTTTAACCATTTTTCTTACAGACTATCAAAATTTGATGTTGTTGTGACAACATATAGCCTTGTTGCAAAGGAGATCCCAGTGAACAAAGAAAATAGCCATTGTACAACCAAGGATGACACGAACGTAAGTTGAGCGTTTTTCAGTGATGTTAGTGGTACCAGTTGCTGATATGAATATTATGCGTTTTTGCATTTGGCTTTCTCTAACAATTGCTGCTTGTTAGAATAGTCACCAACCTAACAAATAGCAGCTCAGCCTTGCAGATTATCTGAGCATTTTTACAGTGGAATAGTGCTCTTGGCTGTTTTTATTTTGGTCTGGGCGTGTCAGGCCAGTTATTAGTATGTTTTCTGATTTGATGATTACACTATCTTTTTATACTACCAAAGAGCCAATGGGATTACTGGTAGATTTCCTCTTACAAAATCTGTTAGTGTAATTGAGTCTGGGAGTGATTAGGGTGCTTCATCTTTTTAATCCAAACATGCTGCAATGAAAACTACACACATTTTTAGTTTCTTTTTGTTTTTAAGGCCTTGACTGTGACAAAGTCTTCTCATTCTCCTCTGCTGAAGATAGCATGGTCTCGGATCATCCTGGATGAAGCTCACAACATTAAAAACCCCCAAGTACAAACCTCAATGGCAGTGTGTAAACTCCAAGCTAAAGCACGCTGGGCAGTCACAGGAACGCCCATTCAGAACAACCTGTTGGATATGTACTCTTTGCTGAAGTAAGAAAACAGAACCAGAGTACTTGGGTTAAGCTTAATTGTTAAATTGTGTTTTTCAGATACATTATTTTTGTCAGCATTGTTTCCAAATAATTGTTACAGCATTAAAACAAATATATTATTTCCATATTGTAGACCTGCCCCTTTTTAAGACAAATCACCTAAGTTATTTGAGATATTTGCTCCCAGTTTGTTTTGTTGTCAATTATTGTTCTTAACAATGGAGTCTGGGCTGATTTCTAAGATCTCATTGCTCTTCTTTGTAATTTTTTCCATATTGTCTCAGGTTCCTTCACTGTTCCCCATTTGATGAGTTCAAGCTTTGGAAGAATCAAGTGGATAATGGTACCAGGAAAGGTGGTGAACGCCTTAATATTATCACCAAAAGCCTTCTATTGAGGAGAATGAAGGACCAGCTTGATGCTAATGGCAAACCTCTGGTAGCTAAGCCTATTGTTATTTGGACCAATAAAATCACATGTTCAGTTTTGCACCATTCGAAAGTGATTTTGACTTTATGCCAATGCTAAACTGCAGTATGGTGCTAACTTTGGATCCAACACTGATTCCATGAAGTGGGTTTTTTGTCAAATCTTTCATGATGTACATCTAAATGCGTACTCTAGATATAAATTGAGATTAGATATAAAATCTTCCTTTTTTGTTTCTGAGTTCCTCAATTTTTGCTCTTATCCAAATATGCCTATTAATCAGTCCTGAGAAAGTAAATGAGGGGCAGCAAATTTAAAGAAACATTTCCTTGCCTGAAATCTGAGTTACAGTAACTAGTCTCTCATGGTGGATGGAGTGTATACTTAAGAGTCTGTAGAGGATAAAAGATGATGCTTTACCAAAGCTGTTTGAAAGCTGAAAAATTTGGTTCCTTATCTTTGAGACATTGTTGGTCTTAAAGGTCAAATATCTCTTACTATACTTGGATTAAAATGGTTTGCAGAACAGTAATCAGTGAACTGCATATGACTGTGAGAAGTGGTTTTGTATATCAAATGAAGCTATATGCTGTCAGTTATTCTTGTAGCAAATGTTTTATGTAACAATATAATTATAGAAGACAAAGGAGAGATGCAAGATACCTTTTAAATTAGTGGGTTACATGTTGGAAAAAGTAGCAAAATGCAATGCCACTAACTCTGTTCCTGTTCTGTCACTCTACTTGGTTCCATTTCTCTTCTAAGTTATTTAAGTCCTGATCCGATACCTGCCAAAAACACATGGTCAGCTGGTCACATGCATGTGATTTCTCTTGCAGCATTTGAGGCTCAGGAGTAGGATGTTATCCTTTGTTCTCAGTTACAGTAAGTAAATAATCGCTAAGATTTTTTTAAAAAGGTAGGGGAATTGAGTAGTGTCATGATTCAAAGATTGACTAATTAAATTTTCTGGTACTTAGCCAGTAATAGACAGCTTGGAGTAGAATGCAATAAAGTTGTACTCCTCATACCATTTACCTTGTATAACTTGGACAAAAAGTCTGTGATATTGTTTTTTGATTCCTGTCAATCACAGCAGTAGGAACAGCAGTAGTATTTCGGAGTTTCCAAGTCATGACCTTCATCTCAGGTGAAAAGAGTCCAGAGTTTTCTGTGAAAATGATGAGGAGGCTAACAATATTGATGATTTTTTTATGGTCGACAGCACAGTAACAGACGGCAAATGAAGATATGCAGTTCAATAAGGAGTTGCTGTCCCAGGCATCCCCACCCCACATTTTGAATGTATTTAAATTTGAAGTTCCTTCGCTGTCCTGTCATCATGGAAACAGACTAAACATACCATAGAAATGGAATGTGGAATCATTCTCCACAAAGACACAGTATTATTCTAAATATCATTTTTTGTGACAATTTCTGTGTAACTTTTGTTTCCGCAGGTTGTCCTGCCGCAGAAATTTAACCACACTCATAAGTTAAAATTGTCAGAGGAAGAGGAAGCTGTTTATAATGTCTTGTTTGCTCGTTCCAGGTATGTTGTGAGGGATTGTGTGTTCTTAAAATATCACTGCTTCCAGTTAGAGAACACACTTTGGTTAATCCTATCCACTCCCTTGTGGATATTTTGCATAATTCTCCTATTATAGAGGTTGGGAGGGAAACATTGGCCAAGCTACACAGACCTGTGCTGATTGCTCAGGTATATGCTGTGCCATGGGCATGTTTTATGGATGAAGCAACACTGTTCTTTTTTTTAAATTCTCCCCTACAGTATTCAAAGTCTTTTCCTATGGGGGATGAAGGTGACTGAAAAGATAATTGCTTCCTTTTATCATGTTGAAATTAAATAGATGTGACGCCATATATTTCAACACCATTTTTTTTGTTCTATTGTGTATTTGAAAGCTTAATTAAAAAGATTGCCAAACATATTTTCATGAAGGTGATGACCTCTTAAATAAAGATTAGATTGATTCAGCCTTTTGACTTATAATACTCCACTGAAGTGTGATCTTTATCCAAATGTTAATTTTGAGGAGCTTTTTAAGAAGTAGAACATCCACCAATGAATAAAACATTGAGAAAACTGCACTTATCTTGATCCCATAAAGATGCTTTAATCCAGGACCACAAAATTCAGCTTGTTGTTTTCCTTTACAAGATAAAAGCTCTTGCTGTAGTAATTAATCAATTGCAGTAGAGGTTTTGTGAACATGTTGCACTATCCACCAAAACAATTTTACCTGTGATGCCTGAAAAATGCATTTCATCAATTATAGTTCCTATTTGTAGCAGTTGCTGACGTAGAATGTTTCATTCATTAATAATTAATTAAACGTTCATTCATTCATCAATAAACTTAAAAATGCTGCTATCTAGGTTTAATGTTTTTAGAATCTATTGTGTGAGCCATACTGTTTGCTCCACCACTACTTCCTTTTTTGTGATATTGAGCGATATGTACTGCAGGTTGTATGTAAACTTGCCTACTGAGCTGGTAGATTTGTTCTCGGACGTTTTGTCACCATGCTAGGTAACATCATCAGTGAGCAAGAGGTGAAGCGCTGGTGTTCTGTCCTGCTTTCTATTTGTGTGTCTTGGTCTGTTGTGGGTGATATCATTTCCAGTTCTTTTTCCCATAGGTTGGTAACTGGGGTCCAAATCCAATGTGTTTATTGATGAAGTTCTGGTTTGAATGTCAGGCTTCTAGGAATTTCCGTGTGTGTCTTTGTTTAGCCTGTCCTCGGATGGATGTGTTGTCCCAGTGGAAGGATACCACTTCAACTCGGACAACACGTCCATCCAAGGCTTGACAGAGACGTGCACGGGAATTCCTAGAACACCAGCACTTCACCGGAGGCGCACTGATGATGTTATCTAGCATGGTGACAATGTCCGAGAACAAATGTACTAGCTCAGTAAGCAAACTTTACAACCTGAACCTCAACCTGAGCTATAAATCTTCTCAGATATCGCATTGTGTACTGCATTGCACTTATTTTTAGTGGTATTTACCTCCAAGGATACATGACTGACTTTAGCTACTTCATTTGAACTTCCTAAATTCAAGTTAGCTTAATTCCATGTCAGATTGCATTTGAAATACCATTGCAGACACCTTTTCCTGTAGGGCTTACTGGGTTTTGTGTACACCATGGTACATGGGCAGGAGGCATGTGCAACAAATCTGAGAAGCAGCCCTATGGTATGCAGCCATCTCTCTACCATTAGAAAGTGCTTCATTGTGACAGGAAACAGTATCAAGGATTAGTAGACCTGTTTCATTGCTCATTCTAACTGATTCTGTTTCAACCTGAAAGCCAGGATGTGAACCATAAACTAATTTTTCTATAAGTGTAGATTACAGTGATATTGAAATATTCCTTGTGAAGAAAAGTGTTGAATTCCATTTAACAAACTGTTGCTAGACTCCCCTTTTGAATAAGTCTTGGATCATTACTACTGATTTTAAAAGCATAGTTTACATTTGCTAACTTTTTAGTAGAAATGGAAATAACTGCACATATGTATACTTGTATGCTGGTTAATTATTTGTGTTTATTTTAAATTCATACAAAAGGTGAATATGTTCAAACAAATTACATTACAGCTATTAGCTGTGATATATTTTCAGTTGCCATGTTCTATTAATTCCAGTGTTGTGAATATTATTGTAGTCCATTGAGAGACATTTTCTTTTTTATTCTCAATTATCTTCATCATTACGTATTCCACTAAGATTTCTGTTTTGCTTCACTGAACCTTTTTGTTATGACAGACAAAAATTTCATAATTTCTAGTTAGTCATTTTCGACTGAATTCTCTTAAATAACATTTTTGAAACCGCTTTGTTAGTTCGGCTATTTTTTCATAACCTTTCCTCTCCATAGATCAACCTTGCAGTCATACTTGAAGAGACATGAAGGCAAGGATGACAAAGCTAATTCATCACCAGATACTGATAACCACTTCAGCAGAGGTAAAAAAAAAACAATCAAGATGCTCGGTCAAGAAAGATAAATTCTGCATATACCAATAATCTGCAGCAAAAAAAAGCACTGAGGAAATGCAAAGCAGTTAGGTCAGAAATGATTAACCCTATGCATGAAAATCGCCTTAACCTTTTTCTTTTGTCATAAACTCTAAACTTTTACAAGGCATTAGGCTTTAAAATATACCCTTTAAAATTCACAATGCAACAGAACATTTTAGATAAGCACCTCATCTTGGAGTTTCGCCCATGTGATCCATTTGCCAATTAGATCTGGTGTCTCTGGTTTGAAATGGACATAATAATCCCTCTTGAAAGATTTGTTTATAAATGTTTTGAGTGCTGTTACTGGATAATATATTTGACAACTTGCCAACTATTTTTAGCACCCATTAATGGAAGATGTTTAGGAAGCTTTATTATGATAAAGTCAAGTTAACTATCATAATGTTACCACTTCAATCCCACTGAAAATCAGCCTCTTATTTCTGTCAGTTTTTTTTTGTGACTTCAATCCCATCTATTTTTGGTTGTGGGTTCTAAGTATTGATTTGTGCAAACTTGCAAGAAGTTTGGTATTTTGACCTGTGTTTTCCAGGATTTGAATTGAAATTACTGTTCCATTCATTGGGCCCTTGCAGTTAGAAAACAAAGAAATGTTGCTGTGACAAATTCAAGCCCATGTGCAAGAGTTGAAATTGATATAGTGAACAGTGCTGGAGAGAGACATATATACTGAGCTCAAGTTTCTTCTGAGCTTTGAGATTCCAGTGTCAGGAGAACTTGCATTTACTAATGGAGCAGCAAACAACATGATCTTCCTGTTGGCAGCCTCTTAATTGACTGCCAATTGATTCCTGCTGAAGATGACATGGGTTTTCTGCTGCCTGCAATATTCCAAGAGCCACCAGTTCTGAAATTGCAGCAAGCCCAACAGAGAGCTGGGTGCTGCTAAGGCAGTTTGATTATGCAAGAGAGGCCCTCAGTTTTGGAAGTTTAAATGTAGAAGCTAATTGATGAACCTATGTTACTATCTCATCCTTTTTTTAATCTGATGTTCTTGGTGCAACAATGTCGTCTTTTGTTTTAGTTATTTAAACTCCAGATTTATTCTGTAATTCATTTCAACATCATTCATGGTTTACAAGTTTTTTTTGTCACTTGTGGAATTTGTTTTCTTTCATGGGATCTGTAAGAACAGCATTTGTTGCCTATTCTAATTTCTCTTGACTGAGTGGTATCCTAGAATCTCTACGGTGTGGAAGCAGGCCATTCAACCCATCTAATCCACGCCACTTTCCGACCAGCGTCCCACCAGACCCACACCCCCCTACCCTATCCCTGCATTTCCCATGGCTATTCCACCTAACCTACACATGCCTAGGTACTAAGGGCAATTTAGCATGGCCAGTACACCTGCACATCTTTGAACTGTGGGAGGAGACTGGAGCACCTGGATAAAACCCACACAGACACGGGGAGAATGTGCAAATTCCACACACGGCCCATTTCATAGGGTAATTTAAGACAATTACATTGGTGTCGGTCTGGAGGCATATGTAGGTAGAGATGTCATGTTGGTGAGCCAGATGGGTTTTTTCCAACAATCAGTGGTAGTTGAGATAATTACAGAGACTGGGTTTTAATTCCTTTTGTAAATGCCCTGGTACAACTAAAGACTAACTTGTAGTTTGTTTTCTGTTTTCATTCAGTAGCTCGTGAGTTTGGTATTGCATCTGTCAGTGGTGGTCCTTCTTCTGTCCAGAAGAGTTCTCAAACATCAAGCACTGCACACATCTTATCCTTGCTTCTCCGACTTCGTCAGTGCTGCTGTCACCTCTCTCTGCTGAAGACGGTAAGAAGTAATTGCACAATACAAAAGTAGGTGCAAGTGAACAAATTCTCATCTTTTTAATATTATAGATCTGCACAATTTCTGACATTAGAATACAGAAATAAATTGTTGCATTTGCAAATTTAAGACTGGAGTGCAAGCAGAAAATCCTTAAAAGTTTAGGCTTTCCTTTGTGGTACATGGAGAGCTCTACTGGAAGGTGTGAATATTATCAAATGCAGTAATTAAATCTTCCTTTATGTAACACAGTTCTGAGTACTACAAACATGTCTTAGTGTATGGTGAGCTGCAAAAAGCAGGCAACTGGGACTTAGGAAATCTGGACAGGTTGACGGAAGGGTCTGTTTCCATGTTGTATGACTCTATTAAAATAACTAAAAGCAGGGAATTAAAACTAATTACCTTTGGCCAGCACTCCAGTTTACCTTCTACACGATGAAGAAACAAAAATGCAAATACAGATGCTGAAGTTAACTTGATTCGACTAGCTTGTGTCTTCCACATAAATCTGCAGCTGCTGAATTTATTTTGGCTATGTTTCTATTTATTTTTAAATGGTTTTTGCCCTGACTTATAGGCTCTCAGTCAAAGTGAGATGGAATCTGAAGGCATCACTCTCTCACTGGAAGAGCAACTCAATGCTTTATCATTATCAGAGGTCACAGCCTTTGACAACAAGCCAGCTGTTAGCCTGAATGGAACCAGCTTCAAAGCAAACCTGTTTGAGAAGACCAGAAAGAGTACTAAGGTATATTCAGAGATAACTAAACACAAAGTTATAAAATTCATCGCAATGGACGTGCAATTTTTAGGAGCGTTTTGCTGTGAACACTTGCAAAAACAAAGCTATAAATTTTTGATTCTGTGAAGTCCACATTGATGCCCTGAGGCGGAAGGTTCAACCCCAGGGCATCAATGTGGACTTCACCAGTTTCCTCATTTCCCCTTCCCCACCTCACCCCAGCTCCAAACTTCCAGTTCAGCACTGTCCCCATGACTTATACTACCTGCCTATCTTCCTTTCCACCTATCCACTCCACCCTCCTCTCTGACCTGTCACCTTCATCCCCACCCCCATTCACTTATTGTACTCTATGCTACTTTCTCCCCACCCCCACCATCCTCTTATTTATCTCTCCACCTTGCAGGCACTCTGCCTCTATTCCTGATGAAGGGCTTTTGCCCAAAACATCGATTTTTCCTGCTCCTCGGATGCTGCCTGACCTGCTGTGCTTTTCCAGCACCACTCTAATCTAGAATCTGGTTTCCAGCATCTGCAGCCCTTTTTTTTACCTAGAGGATGATGCACTCTACTTGCCCATAGAGTCATAGAGATGTACAGCACGGAAACAGACCCTTCGGTCCAACGTGTCTATACTAACCAGATATTCCAACCTAATCTAGCCCCATTTGCCAGCACTAGGCCCATATCCTTCTAAACCTTTCCTATTCATATATCGATCCAGATGCCTCTCCACCACTTCATATATCAGCTCATTCCATACTCGCACCAACCTCTGTGAAAAGGTTGTCCCTTAGATCCCTTTTATATCTTTACCCCCTCACTCGAAATCTATGCCCTCAAGTTCTGGATACCCCCACCCCAGGGAAAAGACTTTGTCTATTTATCCTATCCATGCCCCTCATGATTTTACAAACCTCCTATAAGGTCACCCCTCAGCCTTCGCTCCAGGGAAAACAGCCCCAGCCTGTTCAGCCTCTCCCTATAGTTCAAATCCTCCAACCCTGGCAACATCCTTGTGAATCTTTCCTGAACCCTTTCAAGTTTCACAACATGCTTCTGATAGTAAGGAGACCAGAATTGCACGCATCCAGTTCGGTATCTTTCAGAATGAAATGCCTGACTGGGTAATTCATTTTTGATCATACCGGTATAGGATGATTAATTGGGTATTATTGGAGTCTACTCTTTTTAAATAGTTTGAGTCCTTGAATCCATGCAACATTGGGTTGGCTCCTCATGGACTGTTTTTAACGGAAACATCATTACATTTCCTATGTATCATAAATCACTCTAAATTGATTACTAATGATGGCAAAAATAATGAAAGTTTAAATACTATTGCAACATATTATAGAAGTATAATTGCACAACATGTAAATATGTATTGCCTTTATAGAAACCAGACATTCTATTAGGTTGAAACAAAAATGGACCTAGAACCAAAAGAGATTTAGATAACGTGAAATAAATTTTGGTGAAAAGCAGGGTTATATGTAAGGGCCTGTAAGTGGATAAACAGAAACTCTCAGAGCATGGCATGAGGCAGTTAAACGAATCCCTTTTCCTTCAGCCTACAAGAGATTGCAGGTAGAATGCTGAAGAATGTTGCACAGAGAGGAGTACAAGGCTTGGTGGGGTTTAAATCCAGAGTTTGGAAGTAAGTGTTGAATGATGAGGGGACCATGTAGAGGCTCTTGTATGATCCAGAATTTCACATAAGACAGGGAACAAGCATTGGAGTTTAGAAAGAGCTGAAGTTCTGAAAGCTGCTCAGGAAAGTGGCAGATAATTGAGTGTATAAGTGGTAGGAGCCTGAATGAGGGATTAAACAAAAAGTGAGCTGTGTTTGGGATGGAATGGATACTGTTAGAGATGAAATCAGTGATCTTTATGGTGGAGGAAAGACAGGTTATCAATTCAGCTAGAGGTTAAAACTCTTTCTGCAGAAGCTATTGTCTGGCTCAGCCTGACATTGCCTTCAGGCAAAGGAAGAAAGTCCACATAAAAGTTATGGAGTTAGTGACAGTTGTCACAGGAAATTTTGGTTTATCTAAGAGTGAATGCAGAGGGCAAGCAGATCAGGTGGGGACATTAGGATGTGATGGGTGAGGTAGAGCAAACATGTGCAAGATGATTGTCAACAGTTGATGATCTCAAGAAACATGTACATGAGGAAAGAAAAGGGTGTTGAAGATATCTTGTGGACATCAGGAAGTAACTATACAGAGAGGAAAGGCAGACTATTTGCAAGAATTGCTCTAGGTCATCACTAAGTAAGGAGCTATTTACTCTGCAATAGATATAAACTGAAAGGTAAAATCTTAATGGATATGTGTTTAGTGGGCTGCAATCACTTATAAACTCAGGAATCGGTAACTTAAAGTTGCCAGCTATGGACCACATATATTGACTGAATACAAACACAGACGAGTTAAAATCAAGAGGAGGCTATTTGACCCCTCAAGCCTGCTCTGTGACTGAATAATATCATGTCTGATGTGTATATTCAAAATTCCACATGCCCACCTATCCGTGATAACCTCTGATTCCCTGCCTCACAGGAATCTCTCTGAAAGTACTCACTAACTTCACCTTCACCTTCCTGGGAGGTGGAGTATTCATGAAAAAACTTTCCCCATCCAAAAGGGTACATGCAATAGTTTTGGCAAATAGGGTTCAGGAGAATCCAAAGTAATTTTATAAATCTATTAAGAACAAAAGGGTAACTAGAGAGAGAATAGGGCCCCTCAAAGATCAGCAAGGCAGTCTATGTGTGGAACCAAAGGAGATTGAGGCGATACTAAACAAGTGTTTTGCATCAGTGTTCACTGTGAAGAAGGACATGGAAGATATAACATGTAGGGAAATAGATGGTGACATCTTGACAAATTTAAAGGTGTAGGTGCTGGATGTCTTAAAACTCAGGTGGATAAATTTCCAGGACCTGATCAGGTGTACCCTAGAACTCTGTGGCAAGCCAGGGAAGTGATTGCTGGGCCCCTTGCTGAAATATTTGTGTTATCAATCGTCAGGTGAGGTGCTGGAAGACTTGGAGGTGGGCTAATGTGGTGCCACTATTTAAGAAAGGTGGTAAGGAAAAACCAGGAAACTATAGACCAGTGAGCCTGAAGTCAGTGGTGGGCAAGTTGTTGGAGGGAACCCTGAGGGACAGGATGTACATGTATTTGGAAAGGCAAGGACTGATTAGGGACATTCAACATGGCTTTGTGTGTGGGAAATCATGTTTCATTAACTTGATTGAGTTTTTTTAAAGAAGTAACGAAGAGGATTGATGAGGGCAGAGCTGTGGACATGATCGGTATGGATTTCAGTAAGGTATATAAAAAGGTTTCTCAGAGTAGACTGGTTAGCAAGGTTAGATATGGAATACAGGGAGAACTAGCCATTTTGATATAGAACTGGCTCAAAGGTAGAAGACAGGACGGTGGTGGAGGATTGCTTTTCAGATTAGAGGCTTATGACCAGTGGAGTGTCACAAGGATCGGTGCAAGGTCCACAACTACTTGTCATTTATATAAATGACTTGGATGTGAACGTTAAGAGATTTGCAGATGACACCAAAATTGGGAGGTGCAGTGGACAGCAAAGAAGGTTACCCCCAAGTATAATGAGATCTTGATCAGATGGGCCAATGGGCTAAGGAGTGATAGATGAAGTTTAATTTAGATAAATGTGAGGCGCTGCATTTTGGAAAGGCAAATCGGGGCAGGACTTTATACACTTAATGGTAAGATCCTAGGGAGTGTTGCTGAGCAAAGAGACCTTGGAATGCAAGTTCATATTTCCTTGAAAGTGGAGTCGTAGGTAGATAGGATAGTGAAGAAGGCATTGGGTATGTTTTCCTTTATTGGTCAGAGTATTGAGTACAGGAGTTGGGAGGTCATGTTGTGACTGTACGGACCTTGGTTAAGCCAGTTTTGGAATATTGTGTGCAATTCACCCTCCTATAGGAAGGATGTTGTGAAACTTGAAAAGATTCAGAAAAGATTTGTAAGGTTGAAGTGTTTGAGCAATAGGGAAAGGCTGAATAGGCTAGGGCTGTTTTCCCTGAAGCATTGAAGACTGGGGGATGATCTCATTTAAGAGGTTTATAAAAACATGAGGGGCATGATAGGATCAATAGACGAGGTATTTTCTGTGGGGTGGGGGGAGTCTAGAATTAGAGCGCACAGGTTTATGGTGAGAGGGGAAAAATTTTAAAGGGACCTAAGGGGTAACTTTTTAATGCAGAGGATGATGCCTGTATAAAATGAGCTGCCAGGGGAAGTGGTGGAGGCTGGTACAATTACAGCATTTTAACAGCATCAGCATGGGTATATGAATAGGAAGGGTTTAGAGGGATGTGGGACTAGATTAATTTAGGATATCCAACATGGTCAAGTTGGACTGTGGGGTCTGTTTCCGTGATGTGCATCTCTATGACTCTATCTCACCCTAATTTTTAAATAATGACTTCCCAACCCAGCTAAACATTCTCTCCACCTCCACCTTTTATCAAGACCATTCAGGTTCTCTTAAATTACAATCAAGTAGGCCTTTTTTTTCTGAGCTCTCATGAACATAAGCCCAGCCTGTATCAATCTGGTAAATCTCGTCTGAATCACATTCAACGTTTCTTCATCCTTCCTTTTTGCAGAAGGGAACCAAAACTGTAAACTGTATTCTAAATGTCTTCTCACCAGTATACCTGAAGTTAAACATACTTCTTTTATATTCAATTCTTCTTTCAATATTCTCATTTTGACTTTCCTAATAAATGCATTATCTGCATAATAACTTATTGTGTCTCAACATGACTGAATGTTTAACAACTGTTTTCTCCTTGGATTTTGCTGGCAGATTTTTGCACTCCTGGAGGAATTAAAAGCAATAAAAAGCAGCCAAGATCCACAAAAATGGTATGACTCTAAAAGGGATCAATCTTTCAACAAATTATTTATATATGGGGAGATATTTTCTGTGTGGTGAATATAGGCTATGCATGTTTTGCATTTTTCTCTGCAGCACTAGATATGGTTATAACAATGTTATTGAACACCCAGTAACTGAAAGTGAACACCAAATTGTATTAGTGCCCAGCAGACTTTCAGTGCTATAAAATGCAGGATCACCTCATTTGAATAACTACTGGTAGTTCATGTGTAATATCACTGTCACTGCTGAACATATCATTAAAATCAAAGTATAATTTTAAAAAGCCATGCCTGGCTAAAGATTGTAAGTGCAAACTAAGAAGAAGGGTAAGGCTAAGGTAAATGGGAAAGTAAGACCATAGGAAATAGGAACAGAAGTAGGCCATTTCAGATCCTCAAGCCTGCTCCCTTGGTCAGTCCTTGGTTTGCACCACTCTCCCCAACAAACCACCCCACCCCCTCCCCACTTTCAAAACTTGCAACATTATAAGATGTAAAACCTACCAGTACACCAATCCCTGACCTCATCCAGGGCTCAAAACAGTCCTTCTAGGTGAGACAGAAGTTCACCTGCACCGCCTCCTACCAGGTTTACGTTATCTGGTAGCCCAGATGTGGTCTTTTCTACATCAGGGAGACCAAAAGTAAACTAAGGGCACTTTTCTCTGAGCATCTCAGCCGGGTCCGGAGGGGCTGACCTGCATTCCCAATCAACGCCCATTTTAATTCCCCTTCTCACTCCCTTTCTGAAATGACCAACCTCAGCCTCCTCCATTGCCACGGTGAATCAGACTGCAAATTGGAGGAACACCACCTCATCTTCAACCTGGGCACCACACAGCCCAAAGAACTCAAAATTGAGTTCTCCAATTTCTAATAACTCCCCTTCCCATCCCCTGGTTCCCTTTCCAGTCCGTCCCCCTCTTTTCCATTCCTCTGACCGACCCTACCTTCCAGCTACCAACCAGATTCATTCCTCACATTGACCAACCAGGTTGTACCATCTATCTGTGTTCATCTCTCCCTATCTCACCACTCTGCCTCTCCCCCAGCCCTCCCATTTTATCTGCAGCTCCCGTTGCACTCACCCCCAGTTCTGTAGAAGGGTTGCACCTGAAATGTTGATTTCTCCACCGCCTGATGATGCCTGGTAGGAAGCATCAAGGGTATTGACATCTTCACGGAGCCTGTCACAGTGCTGCTAAAGATGTACTATACTTTAGTTGGGAGATGCTGATTTTTGGTGGTGACAGCAGAAAGGGAACAGAAGAAAGGCAAAGGAGTTGATCCTCCATAACCAAAGGAAATATCTTAGTAGAAGGAATGAACCAACTCTGGCCTCTAGCAAAAATTCGGAACAGTGTGCTGAGAAATCTGGCTGTCTGATGAGGACAAGCTTAATAACGCTCGAGCTGCTCGCTTCTCGTGGTTGGTTATCAATACACTGTTTAGCCACCACCATCTTCAGTTTGCTCAAGTTTGCAATATACAGTGATACCAACAGTGGGTTCAATTCCTGTACTGGCTTAGGTTACCATGAAGGACACTCCTTCTCAACCTGTCCCTTCAGCTGAGGTGCAGTGACCCTCAAGTTAAACGACCATCAGTCGTGTCTCTCTAATGAAAGAGCTGCCCTATGTTCTGGTCTGGTAAGACTATGAGAAAGTGAAGGCTGCAGATGCTGAAGATCAGAGTCGAGAGTGTGGTGCTGGAAAAGCACAGCAGGTCAGGCAGCATCTGAGGAGCAGGAGAATCGACATTTCGGGCATAAGCCCTTCATCTTTGGATGCTCCCTGGCCTGCTGTGCTTTTCCAGCACAACACTACACTCTGGTAAGATTATAGCGACGTTATCTTTTACATCAATCTGCCTCTTTTAAACCTATGCATACAATGCATAGTTTGAACATGTTTCCTGAGGATTTAATACAGCCATGATGATTGGGGATGAATAATAGGAAGGGAAATCACCTTGTGAACAAATGAGGGTGAAGATGTTGAGGGTCAGTAATTTATAAGGAGCCAAGCCAAGTAAAATGCATTGGTCTTACGGGTATCAGATTTACAGATTTTTCTCTTTTACTGCCTGAAATGACTGGCTGCCACTTTTAAGTATTAACTTCAAAGTCACAAAGAGTTGGCAGCATTTGTGACGTGCATCTTTCAGGACCCTACACAGGATGGAGAGGTGGGAATTTTGCTGGCTGTCATTCTCAACTGGCACTGGGGCCCTGGGCTCCACCTAGTGTCAGTCACTGGTTAGTGCAGATAGTTCTGCACTGCTACTAGCACCAGAATCAAAATGTAGCGCTAGAAAAGCACAGTTGGTCAGGCAGCACCCGAGGAGCAGGAGAGTCCTTATTTCAGGCATAAACCCTTCATCAGGAAAATGGAGGGGAAAAGGGGTTAGGGGGATATTAGGTGGGAGGGTAATGGAGGATGCAAGGGGGAGTTATGCTAGGGTGGAGCAGAGAGGTGCAGAGTAGGATGGACAGGTCAAGAGGGCAGTGCCAAGTTGGAGGGTTGAATATGGTTGAATTTTACATATAATTTGAGAGGGAGAAGAGTGAGACCAAGACTACAATTTTGAATTGAACAAGGCCAATTATGAAGGCATGAAAGCAGAACACAGTGATTGTGAACTGGCAGCTTAAGATAAGGGATAAGTCAATAGAGATGTAGTGGCAAAGATTTAAGAAAGCAGAGATTGAATATATTCCAACAAATGAGCAAGATAAACCAACTGCCCGTAAGAGCCTGGTCAGTTAAAGCTTCCATCAGGTGAGTCTAACCATAGGGCATTTATTTACAAAGATTATTTTATTTGCAGACGTTAACCAGTTTAAGTTAATGTTTTAAATTAATTTGCTAAGAAATGCCATTGATTTAGCAGCAGCTTACTGCTATCACATCCATGTATTTTACCACATTCCTGACCTTCATATTGTAAATGCGTTATGAAGGTGTATTAGATATTGCAGTTACTTATGTAATGCAAAGATAATTGTTTGGCTGTAAAATGCTTCAATACGTCCTGAACATATAAAGGGTTCCATATAACTATTATTTCCGCAATTATATTAACTCACAAGCATTTTCTCCTTCTGTCGATATGATTATGTTGAAGTCAGTATCTGAATTAGACCCCTATGTATGTAACTTATAACCTTGTGCTCTCTTCTTTTTTCAATTTTCCTATTTCAATTGTTTGTTAAATACATAAGAGATACTGAAGCTTCAATAGTCGTTTTGTTCTATGTAACTATACTATTTGTCCATCTCTGTCAGTGTAATAATTTCTCAATGGACCAGCATGTTGAAAGTGGTAGCAGGCCAGTTGGATCAAATCAGGCTGAGCTACATCACACTTGATGGCAGTGTGACTCCTAAACTTCGTATGGATTTGGTGGATGAATTTAACACTAACCCTAAAGGACCTCAGGTACCATCTAGTTATTGTTTTGAATTTTCTTCTCAACACTTATCCAGAGTACTAATAGGGTGATAACTTACAGTGGTTGACTTCCCTCTGGTACTGAACACATTTGAGAACTAGACTGGGTTTAATTTTGATACGTGTACCTTCCTTACCTTTATACCCGACAAATAATTTGCAATATAACAATCTAACTTCATGTCAAGAATGATTGCTTGCATGAAGTACGAGAATGCTGATTGTTACCATAGGACATACCCAAAGTGAAATGAAAGGAAGGTTGGCTAGTAGAAAATATTTACCTTTTGGATAGTGCTTTATATATTAGAAAGTTCAATACTGGGTTCTAATAATTATTGAAAATATAGTCAGTTGCTTGGTAGCATAGTGAGCGTTAGAAAAGAACTAGACTAGAGCAGGGTATACAAACATAGCAGACAAAGTGAGACTTCAGTGGTCAGGCAGCTGCCACCAGGAGCCTGCATCCAGTATGGAAATTCGAGGTGTGAAAGCATAGCAATGGTTAGGTGATTGCCTGCTTAGTATTTCTTATTTCATCTAAATGAGGAATATTCATATGGGACATGTGGAGCATTAATTAACCTCCTGAGGTGGTGACACAGTGGCAATGTCAATGGACTAGTATTTCAACGATTGATGCTCTGGGAACGTGGCTTCAAATCTCATCATGGCAGACGGTGAGGTTTGAATTCATGAAAAATCTGAAATTACAGGATGGTCTAATCATGACATTTAACCATTGTTGTAAAATCCCATCTGACTCACCAATGCCCTTTACGGAAGAAAATCTGTCATCTTTACTTGGCCTGAACTATGTGTGACTCCAAACGCACAGTAATGTGGCTGACTCTTAACCACTGTTTGAAATGCCGTAGCAAGCCATTCAATGGATAATTAGGGATGGGCAATAAATGCTGGCCCAACCAGAAATCCCCATGTCCCACAAACAAATAAAAACCAGTTTATTTTTAATGAATACCAGTACAGACATGAGTAGAGGCGTTCATTAAAATTTAACTGGTAAAATATTAATTTAAAGCATCATAAATATGGCTGGGCAAGTAATATGTTGCTGTTTCAGAATGTGAGTGTTCATGCATTATACGCCCAAGATGAGAAGTTTATTGGTTTTATTTCAACTTTTCATATCCCTAAACCCCACCCCACCAATTAGCTGTTCACTCGTATACTGGCATTTCTAGCCTCTGGGACAGTGACTATTCTGATCAGATAATTGTTCATTGTGTACGTATCAATTCAGAAAAGGGCCAAATGCTGCACTTTCAAACCTGAAAACTTTGTCTACCTCAAATTATCCATGAAAGACAAAGTATCTCAAAAAATATAAAAAGGTGAAGCAAGCTGTTTAAGGCTGTTTCTATGCAACGATTGCACAATTTCCACTAATAGAATATCACTGTCAGTCCAAAAAGATATTCTACCTACTTCATAATGACAGTCTATGAATTTCAGGTAGTGCCAGGTATGTACATTGTACATCCCAGCGTTCAACTTTAAATAATTTACGTCTTCACTTGTTCATAATAGGCAGTGTTCACATTGTACTCTGCAAGATCACACTTGCTAAACCTAAAACAAAGCACACATTGTTAGTTTCTCCAAATTGGCAGAGCTTGTTGAACAAACCTAAATAGACTGATAGCTGCTAACCTTAAACACCAGTTTATGACAATCATTCCTGTTATGATCTCCGCTGATAATAGTATTTGACAAATCAGATTTCATAATGATATCTGGTTTTATACAGGATATGTTTTGTTTGCAGTTTTGTTACTATGGTGGTCACTAACTGAACATTATTTGCATAATGTTGACAATCTATTTTTCAATAAAATAATTTTTATTTTATAAAAGAAAGAAAGACCATTTAGAAACATTTTATCATGAGCAGCTTAAAAAAATGTTTTATTTCCTAGAAATATCTTTAACAGACCATCAACTCCAGTGGAGTATCATTCGTACCTTCACTTTCAAATTTCTCACTTATGAGGTTGTAACTGTTTCCTTTTGGTGACTTTCTGCACATTAACCAGATGTGATTCTCTTCTTTACTATTTTCCCTGAGATACAGACAGGCTACCTCGCTGGTCTTTTCTGACTTTGATTGTTTGAGGCTGCTAAATCAACTTAAGACTTATTTCTAGCTCTGATGGCCTGAAGCCTTCCAAAACTAAACCGCTGTTCAGGGATATTACTATTCTTCTCAACAGAAACCTGAATATGTCTGTCTTTCCCATTTGTCTTTCTGCACGTCAGACATTTAACTTTATAAGCATTTATCAAATAACTCCCCATGTAGCTTAAGTCTCATGCTTTACTGCAAATGAGTTCAAAAATGATGCTGTGACCCCTTTACAAAACAAAAATGTCGCCATCATCGTACTAAAATCAAAACCCCACCCACCACTATTTTTATCCTTTGGGAATTCTGGTTGTAATAACATTATGTACCTTTTATCACATTGTCAATGTGGCTCATTGTCACTTGATAGAAATAACTTGCTTTTATAGACACGGCCTTGATCTTTTTTGAATATCTGGGGATAGCAGGTTATAAAACCTATAGTTTCCCGATGGTTGATTGTTCAAGGTGCCATGGAGGAAGGAGAGTCAACTTGCCAATCAATCAGCACACAGTTCGTCTACAATATAACTTCTTGTGGTTGTTTGAAATTTTAGCATTTTTGCATTGTTCCAGATGAGTGCAAGGCAAAAGATTTTTGGCAACATTACTTTTTTTTCTCAGCAATAAGAGTGTAATGTATTTTCACTCTGACAATGGGAATTCTACTGATCTAAGCAAATATACTTGCGTCAATCACAGATTAATTCTGAAGATCCTTCATTCAAACCTGACTTTTTTCTAGTAATATGTCATTTATAACATTTAATTATTTTGGGAGTGGCTTCTTTCTAATTTAGTTTTTTTCTCTTAGGTCATATTGGTCTCTTTGTGTGCTGGGGGTGTGGGTTTGAATCTCATTGGAGGCAATCACCTCTTCCTGTTGGATATGCACTGGTAAGATGTACTGCAAGTAGTTACTCACTAAAATAAAATGTCTATTGCAAGAACACCTATTCCTTGTTGCTCTGTGCATGTTGATAGTTTTGTACTGCAGGGGTGGCCTCCTGGTAATGTCACTGGACAAGTAATCCAATCTATTGCTAATGCTCAAGAGGACATTGGCTCAAATACTGCCATGAAATTTAAATTCAATTAATCTTAAATCTGAATATAAAGCTAACGGTGCCTGAAATGTTCATTGTTTGTTGTAAAAACCCATTTGGTTCACCTAATGTCCTTTCAGCAAAAGAAATCAGCTATCCTTTCCTAGTCTGGTCTATATGTGACTCTGGGCCCACAATAACATGGTTGACTCTTGCTTGCTATGTAAAATGGTCTAGTCAGTTACTTTAGTTCCAGGTCAATTTGAGGAATGGCAACAACAGCTGACCATGCTAGCTATAACCAGGTTCCATGAAAATGTAAAAGGAAACATTCCATCTGACTTCAAATATTTTTAACTATCAACATATTTTAATATTTTAATAACTCAGCACTTATTATTGCAAGCTTTCAATTATAGCGTTAATTATAGATATCCTTGTATCTAAATGACCACATATTTGCATATCACATTTCAATGTCATTAACATCCTTAATCAATGCTTTCTTTTACCAAGTGCTTTGTGAAGATGTGACGTTTGGAACTGATGTTTTCCTTCATTCATAATAACACACTTTTTCTTGAATAATTGAGAATTTTCTTATTTATTTCATTTATGATATTAATTCCCACCTTCCTTTTAGATTCTTCTGTATAATCGGATTCCACTTGCACCTGTTTTGATCACTGCCTCTTTAGATTTGAAAGTACATAGTAACCTAATCCTGGGCCTCAATCGGTGCCAATCTGATCACAACATAATTCTTATAATTTTCCTGAGCTTATTTTAAATGTGTTGTCCCTGATGCTTGGTAATGAAACCATCTCTGATCAGCACTTCACCATCGTGCACCCTCTCTCTAATTTCAATAGATCTTCTTCATATAATAATGTGGATTCATTGTAAGATCGATGGAATGCTGTATGCATTCGGTGTATTTTATACTTTTTTTAACCAAACTCCATTGCACTTTGTTTCTTCTATAGTAAAATTTGCATTTTTTTCTTGCAGGAGGCCTTTGCAAAGTGGCTACTTTGCAAAAGGTCTTTAAATCTAACGCTACATTAATTTTAGAAAAGGTTATGTTCATTAATTAAAGATCGATTAAAATTAATTAAAGAAGGAAGCATATGTCAGGTATAGACAGGATAGATCGAGTGAATCCTTAGAGTATAAAGAAAGTAGGAGTATACTTAAGAGGGAAATCGGGAGGGCAAAATGGGGACATGAGATAGCGTTGGCAAATAGAATTAAAGAGAATCCAAAGAGTTTTTACAAATATATTAAGGACAAAAGGGTAACTAGGGAGAGAAAATGGCCCCTCAAAGTTCAGCAAGGCGGCCTTTGTGTGGAGCCACAGAAAATGGGGGAGATACTAAATGAATATTTTGCATCAGTATTTACTGTAGAAAAGGATATGGAAGATATAGACTGTAGGGAAATAGATGGTGATATCTTGCAAAATGTCCAGATTACAGAGGAGGAAGTGCTAGATGCCTTAAAACAGTTAAAGGTGGATAAATCCTCAGGACCTGATCAGGTGTACCCAAAAACTATGTGGGAAGCTAGAGAAGTGATTGCTGGGCCTCTTGCTGAGATATTTGTATCATCGATAGTCACAGGTGAGGTGCCAGAAGACTGGAGGATGGCAAACGTGGTGCCCTGTTTAAGAAGGGCGGTTAAGACAAGCCAGGGAACTATAGACCGGTGAGCCTGACCTCGGTGGTAGGCAAGTTGTTGGAGGGAATCCTGATGTACATCCCTGAAAGGCAAGGACTGATTCGGGATAGTCAACATGGCTTTGTGCGTGGGAAATCATGTCTCTCAAACTTGATTGAGTTTTTTGAAGAAGTAACAAAGAAGATTGATGAGGGCAGAGCAGTAGATGTAGTTTATATGGACTTCAGTAAGGTATTCAACAAGGTTCCCCATGGAAGACTGATTAGCAAGGTTAGATCTCATGGAATACAGGGAGAACTAGCCATTTGGATACAGATCTGGCTCAAAGGTAGAAGACAGAGGGTGGTGGTGGAGGGTTGTTTTTCAGACTGGAGGCCTGTGACCAGTGGAGTGCTACAAGGATCAGTGCTGGGCCCTCTACGTTTTGGCATTTACATAAATGATTTGGATGCAAGCATAAGAGGTACAGTTAGTAAGTTTGCAGATGACACAAAATTGGAGGTGTAGTGGACAGCGAAGAGGGTCACCTCCAATTACAACAGGATCTGGACCAGATGGGCCAATGGGCTGAGAAGTGGCAGACGGAATTTAATTCAAATAAATGCGAGGTGCTGCATTTTGGGAAAGCAAATCTTAGCAGGACTTCTACACTTAATGGTAAGGTCCTAGGGAGTGTTGCTGAACAAAGAGACCTTGGAGTGCAGGTTCATAGCTCCTTGAAAGTGGAGTCGCAGGTAGATAGGATAGTGAAGAAGGCGTTTGGTATGCTTTCCTTTATTGGTCAGAGTATTGAGTACAGGAGTTGGGAGGTCATGTGGTGGCTATACAGGACATTGGTTAGGCCACTGTTGGAATATTGCATGCAATTCTAGTCTCCTTCCTATCGGAAAGATGTTGTGAAACTTGAAAAGGTTCAGAAAAGATTTACAAGGATGTTGCCAGGGTTGGAGGCTTTGAGCGATAGGGAGAGGCTGTACAGGCTGGTGCTGTTTTCCCTGGAGCATCAGAGGCTGAGGGGTGACCTTGTAGAGGTTTATAAAATTATGAGGGGCATGGATAGGATAAATAGACAAAGTCTTTTCCCTGGGGTGGGGGAGTCCAGAACTAGAGGGCATAGGTTTAGGGTGAGAGGGGAAAGATATCAAAGAGACCTAAGGGGCAACGTTTTCACGCAGAGGGTGGTACGTGTATGGAATGAGCTGCCAGAGGAAATGGTGGAGGCTGGTACAATTGTAACATTTAAGAGGCATTTGGATGGGTATATGAATAGGAAGGGTTTGGAGGGATATGGGCCGGGTGCTAGCAGGTGGGACTAGATTGGGTTGGGATATCTGGTTGGCATGGACGGGTTGGACTGAAGGGTCTGTTTCCATGCTGTACATCTCTATGACTCTATGACTGTATATTTTGACAGATGAGATTGATATTCACTCAACTGTGTTTACAGGAACCCAGCATTGGAGGAACAGGCAGCTGATCGAATTTATCGTGTGGGGCAACTCAAGAATGTAACTGTGCATAGGTAATGAAAGTTGTCAAGCTAAAGATGCAGTGTTCCTTTTGCGTGAAAATGAGTGGAAGGATAAATTAAAATAATTCTTGTGCATTTTTGCTTAACTCTGCATTTGAAAGTCAAAAAGAAAATTAACTTATTCAAAGCTACAACTGCGACCCCTTTGAAGGACCTACTTGGATTTTAATTCTTCCTATCCTAAGCTGCAAGCAGCATTACCAGTTGGAAGGAAACATCTAACAGCACTAAAACAAATTGTAAAATGTTGTTCAAACATGACTGGCTAAGGATGGAGTTGTGTCCCTAAGGGCTGACCAGGGTAGGCTGACCAGAGTAAGCTGCCCACTGAAGCAAAAGGTATGGCAAAAGTATTAAATAAGTACTTTTGTTTATGCCTTTCCAATTAAATATACTTCTCATGGGTATGTACCTAGCTTGCGCCCTATTCATCTTTTTGAAAGTCTCCCATTTTTCACCCACTGTTTAATCCACCAAAACATACTTCCAATCAACTAATTTCAGTTCAACTTCTGGACTCCTAAAATCTGTCCTTTTTTCTTTATGGGATTTTAACCCTTGACTGATTTTTAAACTTTTCCAACTTTGGTTCTGTCTTTACCGAATTTGAAAATGTTGACAATGGTAATCGAAAATGTGGGTGTTGAGCAACTGAGCAGTGTAGTGATAGATAAAGAGATGCTTAAAAAAAAAATTGTAGGCAGCACTCCAGATAGAAAAGTCACCAGGCCCAGATGAGAGAGATCTATTTTACTGAGAGGGATATTCGTGAAAATTGTGGAGCCATTGACAGAAATTTTCCAGGCCTCTCTGAGCACAGGATTAGTTCCAGGGTACTGGAGAATTGTAAATGTAGTGTTGTTGTTTAAGAAAGGGACAAAGGATAACCTTGTCAAGCTGACAGGTCTGTAGTTTTCATCAATAGTGGGAAAACTAATGGAAGCCATAATATGGGATATGGTAAATATCCATTTCAGAGACAAATAAGTTAGTACTGTATGCAGTCAACATGGCTTTGTCAAGAGCAGGTCACGTCTGACAAATTGAATTGAGCTCTTTGAGGTGACACAGATAGGGGATGAGGATAGCGCTGTAGATATTGTATACGTAGACTCTTAGAAAGCATTCAATACATTGTCACATGCCAGATTGTTTAGCAATTACTATTATGTGGGATTGATGGGTCCTTGGCATCACGGATTAAAAGCTAACTAAAAGAAAAGAAACAGAGTAGGTATAAATGGGCATTCCTCAGACTGGAGACAAGTTGAAAGTGGTGTTCCCAGAAATTGCTTTTTCTGATTTTTACATAACTGGAGATGGATTGAGGATAAAATGCCTAAATTTATGGATGATACTAAGCTAGAGAGAATAGTGAATTGTGAGGATGATGCTGAGTGACTTCAGAGGGACCTTGACAATTGGCCAAATGGGCAGACACCTGGCAGATGAATTTCAATGCAGAGAAATGGGAGATAATACATTTCAGTAGAAGAAACATGCAAAGACTATACAGGCTCAATGGTACAACTTTAAGGGGAGCACAGGGACCTTAGGGTTCACGTGCATAAATTTGTGAAGGTGGCCAGGCAAGTTGAAGCAGTTGTTAAGAAGTTTATAGGATCCTTGGGTTAAAAATAGAGATGTAATAGCTGACTTTGATTTTTAAATTTAGAATAGTAAGCCAAGTAAATTAGGTGTGGGATGAAAAGCAACTGAGAGGAAATTTAGCTCTAGTCATGTGTTGAAAGTTTTTCAGTGCATTGGATAGTTTTCCAAAGCAAGGCGACAGGCCAAATTTATACACTGATGCGCACAGCTGAGATAAATATCCCCTTACTAGGAGATAAATATCCCTTTACTATTGGATTGTTAATAAGTGATTATGTTTGATCACATTTAATGCTAGCTTTGTAAGGTAAGTTGTGTGATTTAATCCAATGGTTCACCATTACCTGTAACCGGATTGAAAATGAACCTTCCAGCTCAGAGAGCAAACCTATATCCAGAACATCAACCTGAGCTACAAACCTTCTCAAAACTTGCTGTTACCTGTGACTATTCTAATAATGTGGGTATTTAACACCAAGCTGTTGATACTGCAAATTATAAGAAGGAAATGGTAATCAAGGGAAAAAATAATGTGTCTGACCTTCCAGTTCTATGAGTCAAAGACTGGACCTTGCAAAGTTTAACATAAGGAAGGAAACCATACCAGAAAGAGTTAAGCCATTAAAGACCGACAAAGCCCTGAGTTGATTGTTTCCACATCCGGTCTTTTGAAAGAAGGCAATGAGGAAATTGCTGATGCTTTAGCCTTAAGCTTTCAAAGCCTGCTCTTTTCTGGAACTGACCCTTTTAACTTGGAAAATTGCTAATGTAACTCCAGTAATTAAGAAAGGCAACAGGAGATGTCACAGTAGACAAGGATTTAAAAAGATGTGATATATATAGATTTCAGATGGTATTTTATAAGATTCCACTTAAGAAAAGCTTATAGAATTGAAGGCAGATCATTGCTTGAATAGGAAATTGGTTAGTTGTGAAGTAGAGAATGCTGGGACTGCTGACTAAAATTTTGTGCAAGTTATGCTTTTGTGCTGATGGTTGCTAAAGCTTGCAGGAGCAAGCAGAAGTGGAAGTATGACCATACTACAGTTGATAGAAAACTGAGGAAGAATAATGGATATGTACTTCAACTGTAGGAAGTAAACAATGCGTCTATAACATGAGTATGTTCTGCGACCTTTATATTCACTGTTAATAACTTGGTCAACACAATGGATTGGATTTTCCAATTATCAGATGGTTGTTTCTGAAGTGGAGATGGGAGTTACACATGGGGACCCTGTGAAATCTCTACTTCAGAGGAACTGCCCTGGAAATAAAACTGAAGATTCAGTTGGGGAATCCCCTTTCATGTGGAACCCACTGGAAATATCCATTTAAAGAGGAGAATCTAGAGTGAGTTGCTGAAGTTTGTTAAATAATTACTCAGGAAACGTTAAGACTATTAAACCTCTTGCTTGTGACTGATTTAAACAGATACTCCACCTTTACCTCAGCCAAAAAACAACTTCCTACAACCCCTTGGCACCAGACCTGATAGCTCCTGCAGCTGAACCATGACATCCTTCATCATCTCACCTCTCCTCTCTCTCTCTTTTCCCAAGTAACACACTCTCCTCTTCCCAATTAGCTTGCTAGCTTGCTCGCCTGCCCTCGCCCGCCCGTCCGCCCTCGCGCGCCCGCCCTCACTCTCTCTTCCCATCTCTTCCCCCTCGCGCGCTCTCTCACACATTCTGTCTCTTTCGTTCTCTCTTTCGTTCTCTCTCTCTCTCGCTGTCTCCCGAGCACACTCACTCACACTCTGTCTCTCTCCCTCTCTCACACACACACACACACACACACTTGCGTGCCCTCTCTCTCTCTCTCGCGCGCCCTCTCTCTCTCTCTCGCGCGCCCTCTCTCACTCTCTCGCGCGCCCTCTCTCTCTCTCTCGCGCGCCCTCTCTCTCTCTCGCGCGCGCCCTCTCTCTCTCTCGCGCGCGCCCTCTCTCTCTCTCGCGCGCGCCCTCTCTCTCTCTCGCGCGCCCTCTCTCTCTCTCGCGCGCCCTCTCGCTCTCTCTCTCTCGCGCGCCCTCTAGCTCTCTCTCTCGCGCGCCCTCTCGCTCTCTCTCGCGCGCCCTCTCGCTCGCTCTCGCGCGCCCTCTCGCTCTCTCTCGCGCGCCCTCTCGCTCTCTCTCGCGCGCCCTCTCGCTCTCTCTCGCGCGCCCTCTCGCTCTCTCTCGCGCGCCCTCTCGCTCTCTCTCGCGCGCCCTCTCGCTCTCTCTCGCGCGCCCCTCTCGCTCTCTCTCGCGCGCCCTCTCGCTCTCTCTCGCGCGCCCTCTCGCTCTCTCTCGCGCGCCCTCTCTCTCTCTCTCTCTCTCTCTCGCGCGCGCCCTCTCTCTCTCGCGCGCGCCCTCTCTCTCTCGCGCCCGCCCTCTCTCTCTCTCGCGCGCCCTCTCGCTCTCTCTCGCGCGCCCTCTCGCTCTCTCTCGCGCGCCCTCTCGCTCTCTCTCGCGCGCCCTCTCGCTCTCTCTCGCGCGCCCTCTCGCTCTCTCTCGCGCGCCCTCTCGCTCTCTCTCGCGCGCCCTCTCGCTCTCTCTCGCGCGCCCCTCTCGCTCTCTCTCGCGCGCCCTCTCTCTCTCTCTCTCGCTCGCCCTCTCTCTCTCTCTCTCTCTCTCTCGCGCGCCCCTTCTCTCTCTCTCGCGCGCCCCTTCTCTCTCTCTCGCGCGCCCCTTCTCTCTCTCTCGCGCGCCCCTTCTCTCTCTCTCGCGCGCCCCTTCTCTCTCTCTCGCGCGCCCCTTCTCTCTCTCTCGCGCGCCCCTTCTCTCTCTCTCGCGCGCCCCTTCTCTCTCTCTCTCGCGCGCCCCTTCTCTCTCTCTCGCGCGCCCCTTCTCTCTCTCTCGCGCGCCCCTTCTCTCTCTCTCGCGCGCCCCTTCTCTCTCTCTCGCGCGCCCCTTCTCTCTCTCTCGCGCGCCCCTTCTCTCTCTCTCGCGCGCCCCTTCTCTCTCTCTCGCGCGCCCCCTTCTCTCTCTCTCGCGCGCCCCTTCTCTCTCTCTCGCGCGCCCCTTCTCTCTCTCTCGCGCGCCCCTTCTCTCTCTCTCGCGCGCCCCTTCTCTCTCTCTCGCGCGCCCCTTCTCTCTCTCTCGCGCGCCCCTTCTCTCTCTCTCGCGCGCCCCTTCTCTCTCTCTCGCGCGCCCCTTCTCTCTCTCTCGCGCGCCCCTTCTCTCTCTCTCGCGCGCCCCTTCTCTCTCTA